>NC_066617.1:131862738-131963833 GCF_025201925.1 Gopherus flavomarginatus
GACGACGCCGGCGAGGACCAGGTACCCAGAGAGGGGGAGGTTGGAAGTAGCCCGGGGATAGCCAACCCCGGTTCGGCTCCTGAAGCGCCCGAACCCATGTCAGTGTGTTGCGGCCAGGATCCCCACTGACCGCAGCGGGTCTTGACCGCTGCTAGGGCCCTGGGCTGGAACGCAGTGGAGTGGGAGGGCCTGCGTTCCCCCTGCCACCCATAACCGGGTGGCAGACTCCCCCTCTTCCCGCCTATTGCCACTGCTCTGCCCTGACCCAGAGGGCCAGAGCCAATTAGACTTGTGTTTGGTGCCCCGCCCGAACCAAGGGCTGGGCCCACTTTGACTTTGTCACTGCTCTGTCCTGACCCAGAGGGCCAGAGCTAAACTAGACTTGTGTTGGTGCCCCGCCCGGACCAAGGGCCCGGGCTGCTACTGTGTTTGCTCAGCCCCTGCTAGGGGCCTGAGCCTGAACTATTACTGCCCGGCCTGTCCAAGGGCCTGGGCTGATACTGTGTTTGCTCAGCCCTGCTATAGGCCTGAGCCTGAACTATTGCTGCCCGCCCTGTCCAAGGGCCGGGGCTTATTGACTTTGAGAGCCCCGACCCCGGCTAGAGGGCCGGGGCTCTACCCTGTTTACAGACCCTGTACCCCGCTCAACACCTGCCGAGGGCTAAGCCTACCCGGACTGCAGCGCGTAAGGAGGCGCCCTGGCTCCCCGCCGCACCTGAGGGGGACGAGCCCCGACACAACCGGCTTACAGGCATGAAGGACAGAGGTTATAACAGGGACCCACAGCAGTGTCGCATGAAGCCTACCAAAGAACCAAGGCAAATGGCCGCTCCGGGTCAGAGCCCCAGACATGCCACTTCTATGATGAGCTGCATGCCGTTCTAGGGGGTGCCCCTACAACTACCCCACCCCTATGCTTCCCTCCTCCTTGACCCCTCCCAGGTTACCTCGGCAGTTATCCCCCCATTTGTGTGATGAATTAATAAAGAATGCATGAATTTGAAACAACAATGACTTTATTGCTGTCATAAACAGATAGCTAAGGGTTAATGTCTCTTTCACCTGAAGCACCTGACCAGAGGACCAATCAGGAAACCGGATTTTTTTCAACTTTGGGTGGAGGGAATTGTGTGTCTGAGTCTTTTGTCTGTCTTCCTGTTTTCTCTGAGCTTTGGAGAAGTAATTTCTACTTTCTAGTCTTCTGTTTCTAAGTGTAAGGACAAAGAGATCAGATAGTAAGTTCTATGGTTTCTTTTCTTTGGTATTTGCATGAATATAAGTGCTGGAGTGCTTTGATTTGTATTCTTTTTGAATAAGGCTGTTTATTCAATATTCTTTTAAGCAATTGACCCTGTGTTGTATCATCTTAATACAGAGAGACCATTTGTACTTATTTTTCTTTCTTTTTATATAAAGCTTTCTTTTAAGACCTGTTGGAGTTTTTCTTTACTTCAGGGATTTTGAGTCTGTACTCACCAGGGAATTGGTGGGAGGAAGAAATCAGGGGAGATCTGTGTGTTGGATTGCTAGCCTGATTTGCATTCCCTCTGGGGGAATAGGAAAGTACTTTTTGTTTCCAGGACTGGAAACAGAGAGGGGGAATCACTCTGTGTAGTTTCACAGAGCTTGTGTCTGTGTATCTCTCCAGGAGCACCTGGAGGGGGGAAGGGAAAAAGGATTATTTCCCTTTGTTGTGAGACTCAAGGGATTGGGTCTTGGGGTCCCCAGGGAAGGTTTTTCAGGGGGACCAGAGTGCCCCAAAACACTCTAATTTTTTGGGTGGTGGCAGCAGGTACCAGGTCCAAGCTGGTAACTAAGCTTGGAGGTTTTCATGCTAACCCCCATATTTTGGATGCTAAGGTCCAAATCTGGGACTAAGGTTATGATATGGTGTGCAGCTGGTGGGATATAGACAGAATCCAGAAGCCAGTAGGAATATTATATTTTTCTTTTCTCTGCTAAGGGCTTTTTAGCAGAGAGAAACAGTTGGTTTTAAAAGGGAACCAAAGAGAATTTTTTTTTCTGCTCTCTCTGGCAGTTTGTGGCTTGCATGTTAAGCGAGAAGCCATTACCAGACTGTTAAGGGTCTTTTGTCATGCAATAGCCCTCCCATTAGGAGGCAAGTACCAGCACTTATATGCATGCAAATAAAGTGGTTTTTCTGGTTTCCCTTCATTGAACATTAGCTAGAGAGAGAAAGGGAAAAAAGGCACTGTTGCTAGGCAGACTCCAGGAGGCAACAGAGAACCTGCAGTTCAGAAAATAAACACCGGAGGGCACCCCAACACCAGAAAACAGGAACCATGACTTCTAAGGCAAAAATTGAGGCCGAAGAACAAATCAAAGAAGCTGAACACAGGCGACAACTGGAAATAAAACAAAAAGAGATGGAGATGAAAGAAAGAGAAGAACAAATCAAACAGGCAGCACACAAAAGAAAACTAGAAGAAGAAGAGTTCGCCCACCGAAGGAAACAAGAAGAAGAAGAGTTGGCCCACCGCCGAGAAATGGAAAAGCACCAAAAAGAAATGGAAAAACAACAAAAAGAGAATGAAGAGAAGGAAAAACAGAGAAAACATGAACTGGAGTTGGCAAAAGCTGGGCTGCATGTGCCAGCCAACCCTAACAACCCGGCGCCCATTATTGCTCCACAGCACAGGAAATTTCCCACCTACAAGGCAGGTGATGACACCGAGGCCTTCTTGGAAAATTTTGAAAGAGCCTGTCTTGGGTACAGCATTCCCGAAGACCAGTACATGGTAGAATTGAGGTCACAGCTCAGTGGACCTTTAGCAGAGGTGGCAGCTGAAATGCCTAAGCAGCAAATGAATGACTATAAACTTTTTCAAACCAAGGCCAGATACAGAATGGGGATAACCCCAGATCATGCCCGTCGGCGCTTCAGAACCCAAAAGTGGAAACCAGAGGTGTCATTTTCCCAAACACGCCTACTACATTTCAAAAAACTATGAGGCCTGGATAACAGGAAACAACATTCAAACCTTGGAAGAACTGCACCTCCTCATACAAATGGAGCAGTTCTTGGATGGTGTTCCTGAAGACATCACCCGGTACATACAAGATGGAAATCCGAAAGATATCGCTGAGGCGGGGGAAATTGGAGCCAAATGGATGGAACTGGCAGAAAGCAAGAAAGCTACTGTCAAGGGGAACGATTACCCCAGGGGGCACACAGACCATAAACCCTACAACCGAGGACAGCCAAAGACCCCACATACCACCCAAGTAAAGCCACAGATACCCTACCCTTCAACCTCACCAGTCTCCAGTAACTCACCTCGGCCCAGTGACCCATCAGATGGAAGATGCTTTAAGTGTAATGAACTGGGACATATCAAGGCCAACTGTCCCAAGAACACCATGCGAGTGCAATTCATTACACCACCATCACACCAAAGATCCCCAGGCCCGGATGCCTCTCAAATACCCTTGGAGCGAAGGGAAAATTTGAGAGTGGGCGGAAAGAAGGTTACTGCTTGGAGAAACACGGGGGCACAAGTGTCAGCTATCCACCAATCCTTCGTTGACCCCAAATTCATCAACCCAAAGGCCAAAGTTACAATTTACCCCTTCATGTCACAAGCTGTAGACTTGCCTACAGCTCAACTGCCTGTCCAGTACAAAGGCTGGTCAGGAATGTGGACTTTTGCAGTCTATGACAATTATCCTATCCCCATGCTACTGGGGGAAGACTTGGCCAACCAGGTGAGCAGGCCAAGAGAGTGGGAATGGTTACAAGTAGCCAAACCAGGCAAGCTTCCAGACCCATTCCTGTTCCTGAGCCGTCCACAGAGGCCCCGTCTGTGTTACCAGAGACCCAGACAGAGGTAGTGGACCCGGATTCCATGCCTACCACTGAAACAGCCACAGCATCTCCAGTCCCAGGCCCGGAACTGGAACAGCAACCAGCACCAGCAAGTGCAACCCCATCTTCAAACTCAACGCCAGAGGGCGCCAGCGAGCCAAAACTGGCAGAAGCAACAGACAGCCATACCCAAAAGGCTCAGCCAGAGCCTGAAATACCCTCAGGTGCACCAGCGGAGAGCGGTTCACCAGCAACGGAAACAACCCCATCACCCTACATCGCTTCCAGAGGGACCAAGCCCAAGTCCACAGTCTGAGGAAGAACTGGTGACCCCAGCCTCAAGGGAACAGTTCCAGGCTGAGCAGGAAGCGGATGACAGCCTTCAGAAAGCTTGGGCGGCGGCACGGAGCACCTCACAGCCTCTCAGCTCTTCTAATCGATCCCGGTTTGTTATAGACCAAGGACTTTTATACAAGGAGATTCTTTCTGGTGGACACCGGGAAGAATGGCAGCCGCAAAAACAGTTGGTGGTTCCAACTAAGTACCGGGGGAAGCTCTTAAGCTTAGCCCATGATCATCCCAGTGGCCATGCTGGGGTGAACAGAACCAAGGACCGGTTGGGGAAGTCCTTCCACTGGGAGGGGATGGGCAAGGACGTTGCCAAGTATGTCCGGTCTTGTGAGGTATGCCAAAGAGTGGGAAAGCCTCAAGACCAGGTCAAGGCCCCTCTCCAGCCACTCCCCATAATTGAGGTCCCATTCCAGCGAGTAGCTGTGGATATTCTGGGCCCTTTCCCAAAAAAGACGCCCAGAGGAAAGCAGTACGTACTGACTTTAGTGGACTTTGCTACCCGATGGCCAGAAGCAGTCGCTCTAGGCAACACCAGGGCTAACACTGTGTGCCTGGCCTTAACAGACATCTTTGCCAGGGTAGGTTGGCCCTCCGACATCCTTACAGATTCAGGGTCTAATTTCCTGGCAGGGACCATGGAAAAACTGTGGGAAACTCATGAGGTGAATCACTTGGTTGCCACCCCGTACCACCATCAAACCAATGGCCTGGTGGAAAGGTTCAATGGAACTTTGGGGGCCATGATACGAAAATTCATCAACGAATTCTCCAATAATTGGGACCTAGTGTTGCAGCAGTTGCTGTTTGCCTACAGGGCTGTACCACATCCCAGTTTAGGGTTTTCACCATTTGAACTAGTGTATGGTCACGAGGTTAAGGGGCCATTACAGTTGGTGAAGCAGCAATGGGAGGGGTTTACGCCTTCTCCAGGAACTAACATTCTGGACTTTGTAAGCAACCTACAAAGCACCCTCCGACACTCTTTAGCCCTTGCTAGAGAGAACCTAAAGGATGCTCAAGAAGAGCAAAAGGCCTGGTATGACAGACATGCCAGAGAACGTTTCCTTCAAGGTAGGAGACCAGGTTATGGTCTTGAAGGCGCAACAGGCCCATAAGATGGAAGCATCATGGGAAGGGCCATTCACGGTCCAAGAGCGCCTGGGAGCTGTAAACTACCTCATAGCATTTCCCAATTCCTCACTAAAGCCTAAAGTGTACCATGTTAATTCTCTCAAGCCTTTCTATTCCAGAGACTTACAGGTTTGTCAGTTTACAGGTCCAGGAGATGATGCTGAGTGGCCTGACGGTGTCTACTACGACGGGAAAAAAAGACGGTGGCGTGGAAGAGGTGAACCCTCTCAACCACCCTGGAACGTCTGCAGCGGCAACAAATCAAGGAGCTGTGCACTAGCTTCGCCCCATTGTTCTCAGCCACCCCAGGACGGACTGAACGGGCATACCACTCCATTGATACAGGTAATGCTCACCCAATCAGAACCCCACCCTACCGAGTGTCTCCTCATGCCCAAGCTGCTATAGAACGGGAGATCCAGAACATGCTACAGATGGGTATAATCCGCTCATCTACCAGTGCATGGGCATCTCCAGTGGTTCTGGTACCCAACCCAGATGGGGAAATACGCTTTTGCGTAGACTACCGTAAGCTAAATGCTGTAAACTCGTCTGGACAACTATCCAATGCCACGTACCGATGAGCTATTGGAAAAGTTGGGACGTGCCCAGTTCAATCTCTACAATAGACTTAACCAAGGGGTACTGGCAAGTACCGCTAGATGAACCTGCCAAGGAGAGGTCAGCATTCGTCACCCATGCGGGGGGTGTATGAATTCAATGTCCTTCCTTTCGGCCTTCGAAATGCACCCGCCACCTTCCAGAGGCTGGTAGATGGTCTACTAGCTGGACTGGGAGAATTTGCAGTTGCCTACCTCGATGATGTGGCCATTTTTTTCAGACTCCTGGCCCGAACACCTACTACACCTGGAAAAAGGTCTTTGAGCGCATCAGGCAGGCAGGACTAACTGTTAAGGCCAAAAAGTGTCAAATAGGCCAAAACAGAGTGACTTACCTGGGGCACCAGGTGGGTCGAGGAACCATAAACCCCCTACAGGCCAAGGTGGATGCTATCCAAAAGTGGCCTGTCCCACGGTCCAAGAAGCAGGTCCAATCCTTCTTAGACTTGGCCGGATACTACAGGCGATTTGTACCACACTACAGCCAAATCGCTGCCCCATTGACCGACCTGACCAAAAAGACCCAGCCAAATGCCTTTAAGTGGACTGATGAGTGTCAAAAGGCCTTTACCCAGCTTAAGGCGACGCTCATGTCTGACCCTGTGCTCAGGGCCCCGGACTTTGACAAGCCATTCCTAGTAACCACGGATGCATCTGAGCGTGGTATAGGAGCAGTGCTCATGCAGGAAGCAACAGATCACAACTTCCATCCTGTCGTGTTTCTCAGCAAGAAACTATCTGAGAGGGAAAGTCACTGGTCAGTCAGTGAAAAGGAATGCTATGCCATTGTGTACGCCCTGGAAAAGCTACGCCCATATGTTTGGGGACGGCGGTTCCAACTACAAACTGACCATGCTGCACTAAAGTGGCTTCATACTGCCAAGGGGAACAACAAGAAACTTCTTCGTTGGAGTTTAGCTCTCCAAGATTTTTGATTTTGAAATTCAACACATCACAGGAGCTTCTAACAAAGTAGCTGATGCACTCTCCCGTGAGAGTTTCCCAGAATTCAGTAGTTAAAAAGGTTCTTAAAATGTAGAAGTCTGTAGTTATATACTTAGGAGTATATGTAAAGGTGCATGTGTTGTATTAATCTGTTTATTTTCAAGTTCTAGAAGGAAATCGCCGCCAGTGAGCTTCTCCACTGTCTGCAATTTGGGGGGCGTGTCATAAACAGATAGCTAAGGGTTAATGTCTCTTTCACCTGAAGCACCTGACCAGAGGACCAATCAGGAAACCAGATTTTTTCAACTTTGGGTGGAGGGAATTGTGTGTCTGAGTCTTTTTGTCTGTCTGCCTGCTTTCTCTGAGCTTTGGAGAAGTAATTTCTACTTTCTAGTCTTCTGTTTCTAAGTGTAAGGACAAAGAGATCAGATAGTAAGTTCTATGGTTTCTTTTCTTTGGTATTTGCATGAATATAAGTGCTGGAGTGCTTTGATTTGTATTCTTTTTGAATAAGGCTGTTTATTCAATATTCTTTTAAGCAATTGACCCTGTGTTGTATCATCTTAATACAGAGAGACCATTTGTACTTATTTTTTCTTTCTTTTTATATAAAGCTTTCTTTAAGACCTGTTGGAGTTTTTCTTTACTTCAGGGAAATTGAGTCTGTACTCACCAGGGAATTGGTGGGAGGAAGAAATCAGGGGAGATCTGTGTGTTGGATTGCTAGCCTGATTTTGCATTCCCTCTGGGGGAATAGGAAAGTACTTTTTGTTTCCAGGACTGGAAACAGAGAGGGGGAATCACTCTGTGTAGTTTCACAGAGCTTGTGTCTGTGTATCTCTCCAGGAGCACCTGGAGGGGGGAAGGGAAAAAGGATTATTTCCCTTTGTTGTGAGACTCAAGGGATTTGGGTCTTGGGGTCCCCAGGGAAGGTTTTTCAGGGGGACCAGAGTGCCCCAAAACACTCTAATTTTTTGGGTGGTGGCAGCAGGTACCAGGTCCAAGCTGGTAACTAAGCTTGGAGGTTTTCATGCTAACCCCCATATTTTGGACGCTAAGGTCCAAATCTAGGACTAAAGTTATGATAATTGCCTCTGCAAAAGGAGATCAAAGGGAGGAGGGGAGGGGAGGGCGGTTGGCTTACAAGGAAGTAGAGTGAACCAAGGGGGCAGGTTTTCATCAAGGAGAAACAAACAGAACTTTCACACCGTAGCCTAACAAGTCATGAAACTGGCTTTCAAAGTTTCTCTGATGCACAGTGTGCCCTGCTGTGCTCTAACTGCCCTGGTGTCTGGCTGCACATAATCAGCAGCCAGACGATTTGCCTCTACCTCCCACCCCGCCATAAACATCTCCTCCTTACTCTCACAGATATTGTGGAGCACACAGCAAGCAGCAATAACTTGGGATGGGAATATTGGTTTCGCTGAGGTCTAACTGAGTCAGTAAACTGCACCAGCGAGCTTTTAAATGTCCAAAGGCACATTCTACCACCATTATGCACTTGCTCATCCTATAGTTGAACTGCTCCTTACTACTGTTCAGGCTTCATGAGCCATGGGAGCAAGGGCTAGGCTGGGGTAGGCGTGACCGCGCGGTGCTGCCAACTGGGAAAGCAGCCTGTGACAGAAGCCTCCAGCTTGCATGATATTCCAGGCAGGATTGAATCTCCATTAGATGAAACTTAAAGAGAATGACCTGGAGTCATTCCCATTTTTGTCCAGGTGCCCCCAAACAACCTAACCGAGGTTGGCCAGAAGCACCCATGGGACAACAACGATGGCTAGCAGTCATATTGTACTGTCTGCCATCTATAAAGCAAGGCAAGGGGATGCAGCTGTGTAGCACTGCAGTACCGCGTCTTCCAGCAGCACCCAGGAGACATACGTTGACAGTGAGATGAGCAGGCTCCATGCTTGCTGTGGTATGTTGTCTGCATGGGTAACCCAGGAAAAAAGGCAAGAAACTATTTTTTGTCATTGCTTTCTCGGAGGGAAGGAGGCCTGACGACATGTACCCAGAAACACCTGCGACAATGTTTTTGCCCCATCAGGCATTGGGAGCTCAACCCAGAATTTCAATGGGTGGAAGAGACTGCAGGAACTGTGGGATAGCTACTCACAATGCAATGCTCCGAAAGTCGACGCTAGCCAGCGTACTGCGGACATACACTGCCAACTTAATGTGCTTAGTGGGGACACACACAACCAACTGTATCAAATTGATTTCTAAAGAATAGACTTCTAGTAAATCAAACTACTTTCATAGTGTAGGCATATCCAGAATGTCCTCACAGGGGAGTTATATTGGTATAACTATAGTAGCTTAAATTCACCCTGTCTGACCTCATACTGGTATAACCTTTCTAGGCAGATGAGGCTTGCATGAGTTAACTGTCAGGTAGTCAGGGCTTTGGGGTACCTTTTGTAAAGGCTTCACAAAAGGAGGATTAATGCTTTAACTGGTCAAAAAAAATTCCATTGAAAAGACTTTTTCTTATATTTGTCTTTTGGGAGATAACATAGAGACTGTAAGGGTGTAGGATAGCTCAGGGGAAGGAATGATCAAAAAAAAAATATTGGGTAGCCAGAACCTCTATTAGAGACAATTTTGCATGCCTATCCCTTTTCCTAGGCTTTGGATAGGAAGCTGCTAATCCATAGTGCTCAGGTCTGAGTTTAAGACAAGTCTGTATTTCATGCAAAATGAATTATAAAAGATACAGTTGATTCAGAGAAGAAACTAACTTTAAACTGGCTTCTCAAAACAAGAAAACAGCTTTTTCTGGTACACCAGGGCTTAATAAGGGACCAATCTCTCCTCAGTTATTTGCATCTGGAGAAGCCAGAATAATTAGTCTAGAGAAGAGAAGACTGAGAAAGGACATAACAGTTTTCAAGTACATAAAAGGTTGTTACAAGGAGGAGGGAGAAAAATTGTTCTTAATCTCTAAGGATAGGACAAGAAGCAATGGGCTTAAATTGTAGCAAGGGAAGTTTAGGTTGGAAATTAGGAAAACTACCCAACAGTGAGGGTGGTTAAGCACTGGAATAAATTGCCTAGAGAGGAATCTCCATCACTATAGATTTTTAAGAATAGGTTAGACAAATACCTGTCAGGGATGGTCTAGATCAGAGGTTGTCAAACTGTGGTCCATGGACAACCAGTGATCCACGAGCTCCATTCAGGTGGTTCATGGAGTTCCCTCTAAGGTGCATACCTGGGCGGCTACACACAAGAGAATGAAGGGCCACCCACCTTATTAGTGGAGCCGCACAGGCATGGCTCCACTAATTAGGTGCCTGGATCCAGGAGAAGACACACATGTAAGGTGAGGTGGTGGCCTTGGGGGCAACAGGAGGTAGGTGGGAGGAGGAAGTGGGGTGAGAGGGGGGAATTTGGGACATACAGGGCTGCGGCAGCCAGAGAAAGAGGTGACTTTCCCAGCTCCAGAGCTGCGGCTGCCAGGGAAAGACTCCCCTACTTCCCAGCCCCAGCTTGGGGGCTGGGAAGTGGGGGAAAGAGCCCTCTCCTTCTCAGGGGCTGCCATGGGGGGAGAGAGGGCACATTAGTCACATTAGAAAGGTAAGACTACTGATATTAAAATATGAGTTGAGTGATTTTATTTGCAGAATGAAAAAGTTTATTATTATTAATGGTTTTTTTATGTAGGGCTTTTATCCAAAGCACTTTACAGCAGTTAGCTAACAGTACAAACAACATTTGGAAAGATCATTCAGTGGTCCGCCGAGACCCTCAGCAATTTTCAAGTAGTCCACACAAACAAGAAGTTTGAGAATCTCTGATCTAGATAATACTTAGTCCTGCCATGAGTGCAGGGGACCAAACTAGGTGACCTCTTGAGGTCCCTTCAAGTCCTAGGATTTTATGATTCTGTGCTTTGATGCCTTCCATCTGTCTTTGAACCCTGACTTTTGAGTGTTTTGAAGATTTTATATGGAAATTGCTGTGAAACAATGTTTTGTATCACTGTTATGATGCTGTGACAGAATATACCCCTGTATTCACATCTTCCATATTATTCTATTTATCTTTTGTACAAAGTGTTCCTTACAAGATATCATTTGAAAACTCAGTTTGCTGGTCAGTATTGTCCTGGTAAAATGTGTGTGATAATGTTGTATGTGAAGTTATCAGATTCCCCTGTGTGAGGTTATTAGCACACGTTCCAAACGCCACAGTCCTATTCAAATAGAAGTTGGCAAACAGGTCTGTCCTAAACAAAGAAATGTGTGCTCTGCTTAATTTGCATTTAAGCAGTAAACAGAGTCATCAAGCAGGAAGGGAAGACAAAGGAATCATCCTAGCAGGACAGGCCAGAGCTGGATCCAGTATCACTGCTGCCCAGAGCTGCAAGGGGCTGTGAGTACTGGGGCTTGTGACTTTGCACTGGGAATAAGGGGGGAGGCTGCTGGCTAGTTAAGTAGAGAGATGGTTGCTCTGTGTGGCTTTGCAGAGGGTGGCAGAAGAGGACACCTGAGGGGTTTGCTGGGGAGAGTTCACTGGCGTGCCAAAGATGACCAGGAGCACCCAAGACTCACCACTGGACTGGAACTTTTCTCAGGACTCCTGAACTCTGTGTGGCCAGATTTTGTAGAGCTTATTACATGTTGGGATAATTCTCCATTTAGTAATCCATCCAGAACAGGACAAGCCTTAGTATGGAAAGAATATCTGGAATACAGTACTAATAGAATTACAAATTCTCCTGTTTCCTTCAAGGTAATATTGAAATCAATCAGATAAAGGTTGACCATCAGGCATTATTTGATATTTTTCTCTTGTGCCACCAATTATGAGTGTTTTACCCACTTGGAAGCCTGATTGTATATTATTAAATACATATGGCCAGATCCTTAGCTGATGTAAGCTGGAATAGCCCAACTGAAGTCAGTGCTGATTTACCCCAGATGAGGATCTAGCCCATACTACTTATCTGGAAAAATACTGCAGTTATATTCAAACACTAAGAATGTTACTTGGCATTTTTTCTTCCTTCCAATAACGTAGCTATACAATCTACAAAATATATGTAATCTGGGAATCATAGTTTTTTTTTTATGTCCTATAACAGCGGTTTTCAACCTTTTTTCAACCTTAAACATTTTTGATTGGAGGTGCAGCCCCCTTTGAAAATCTTAAACATATTCTGCGGATCCCCAGGGGTCTGCAGACCACTGATTGAAAACCACTGTCCTATAAAAAAAATTGGGTGTGAGAAACAGAGAGCCACCCTCCCCACAATAGCCAATAAATCAAGCATTAGGGATACTCATTTGATTCAGTGCAGGGACTTGAAGTCAAGTCTTCCATGGTATGGATGAGACTCCTAATCATGGGCTATTGGCTATCTTGGGATGTATGGGATGAGAGAAGGCGTGAACATTTTTGAAAGGTCTCAGTTTTGTGCCAATGCCAGACAAAAATATGTCAAAGCCTCCAAAAATTTGGAGAAATGGATTTCTTGTTTTCTGGACTCCGTAATAAAAAGTTACCTTCGTCACTGGGGATTGGTCGACACACACTTGATGTGCTGCTTTAACTATACCAGTTTAGAAATATGGACAAAGTTATACCAGTATAATGGTACCTCTCTGGTAAAACTTACTTCAGATCTAAGCTATGCCAAGAAAAGTACCACTATACTCTCTGAAGGGGAGAACAGAAGGTCCAAACCCCCAAAATAAGCAATTAATCCAAGTGATCGCATACTATGTTATTTTACTGTAAGAGTATATTGAGCAAGATCTTTTATGAAAGCTTGTAATGCACTGATCGTAACAGTCATTATGAGATACTTATACAGGCTATGGTTATGAATTTATATATTTATGTATATAGAAATCTGTGCTCAGAATTCATGGCACCACATCACGTCCACCTCTCAACAAGCCAGTAAGGTAGTCAAGCATGGGGGGCACCTCCCAAACCAGTTTACACAAAACCAGCTTCAAAGACCCATCCATTGTCCAGTCCAGTAAAAGACAATGATGGATCATTAGAGTTAACAAAAAGAACATACCAGCTATCAAATCAAGAGAGAATTTTCCCAATCTGAATAACCATGAGTCACTATTGATGCAGACAGAGAGGGAAGGAGAAAAGGGGGGAAAAAAAGCCTTTGAAAAGCAGGTTTAGAACTGAACTTTTTAATCCATAACTTGAGATACAAACTAGAGGCAGAAGGATGTCTGTGAAAGCTGGATCCTTCCTATAGCGTGGGTGTGCACTGGGAAACTATTTTAAGGCAATAAGTAACTGGTATTAGAAAAGAGGTTTTATTTAATTTGAAAGTGTAGAACCCTGAGGCTGCATCTTTATGTTTATTTTCTGTTTAACTTGTATAGGTTTTTTCCCCTGACTCTGGTATGCAAACTGTATGGAGTGTGTGTGCCAAAATGAGCTGATAACTGGAGGGCTGGTTGCACAGCTTCACCCCCGAGTCTGAGCCCTGGTCTACACTATGAGTTTAGGTCGAATTTAGCAGTGTTAGATGGATTTAACCCTGTACCTGTCCACATGACGAAGTCATTTTTCTTGACTTAAAGGGCTCTTAAAATCGATTTCAGTACTCCTCTCCGATGACGGGATTAGCGCTGAAATCTATATTGCTGGGTCGAATTTGGGGTAGTGTGGACACAATTAGAAGGTATTGGCCTCCAGGAGCCTTCCCAGAGTGCTCCGTTGTGACTGCTCTGGACAGCACTTTGAACTTGGATGCACTAGCCAAGTACACAGGAAAAGCCCCTGGAACTTTTGAATTTCATTTCCTGTTTGGCCAGCGTGGCGAACTGAGCAGCACTCAGCAGCACAGGTGACCATGCAGTCCCCCCAGAATGTTTCTACACTCCCCCGATCATCTCCATTCCCGAGGTTATCACAGATTAGAAGGCGAAAAAAAAGCACTCGTGATGACATGTTTTTTGAGCTCATGCAGTCCTCTTGCTCTGATAGGGCACAGCATAATGCATGGAGGCATTCAGTGGCAGAGGCCAGGAAAGAATTGCTATGTCTGCTTAACAGCAAAAGTATCATGCCTCGCTGGTGATCCTGCCTAAGCCAAGTCACTGTGTCACATGCACTCCACGCTGTGTCAGCCTTGGACTGGGCATGGAAGGCCATAGATATAGACATTTCATTAAGTAGCTTCTGTAGCTAGAGAAAACATTCCTGTGTATTCAGCAAAGTCTGTGGCAAAAAAAGAGAAGCCCTGTAGTGTAGTGGTTATCACTTTTACCTAACGTGAAACATCCCTGGTTCAAAACTGGAAAGAAACAGGTTACTGTTCCTTTTTCTGACTCCCCTCCTGCATTTTTAGTCTTAAAATAGACCACGCTGTGAAATTTTACTTTGAATTATATCAATTATGAGTTAAATAATATGGAAGCCCTCTCTAAGTTATAGTCCTGGGTTCCTTACCCTTTCAGCTGCTCTGATAAATTAACATTTTTGTTAGTGGCAGGGAAAATTTTCATGAAGCCTTTTATAGGGATTAAATGTTACCTAGGACTCTGAAATAATCTTAGAGTGCATAGAGTGCAATCCTTCATTCTGAATTTGTCATTCCACAAGTTGAACTGCTCCTTACTACTGTCCAGGCTTCATGAGCCATGGGAGCAAGGGCTAGGCTGGGGTAGGTGTGACTGCGCGGTGCTGCCGACTGGGAGAGCAGCCTGAGGCAGAAGCCTCCAGCTCACATGGTATTCCAGGCAGGACTGAATCTCCATGAGATAGAACTTAAGAGAATGACCTGGAGTCACTCCCATTTGGTGGTCTAAGAGGAGGATAGACATGTCTGAACAGGCACCCCTATAGACCTCGAGGTCTGCCAGCTGAGTGGGACCCCGGCTGGCAGGAGCCGGCGGACGGAGCCTCAGACCGGCAGCAGGCTGAGTCGCTCAGCCTGCCGCAGGTCTGGGGCTCCGTCTGTCGGCCCCGCTCAGCCCGCTACCTGCCTGAAGTTCCGATCATCCAGGCAGATAGCGGACTAAGGAGTCCGGCGGACAGGACCCCAGAAAAAAGGCATGAAACGATTGCCTGCCATTGCTTTCACAGAAGGAGGGGGGGAGGGCTGATGACATGTACCCAAAACCACCCACGACAAAGTTTTTGCCTCATCAGGCATTGGGAGCTTAACCCAGAATTCCAATGGGCAGCAGAGACTGTGGGAGCTGTGGGATAGCTACCCACAGTGCACTGCTCCATAAGTCGATGCTAGCCATGGTAGTGTGGACATATGCATTAGACTGTATAAAATCGAATTTTAAAAAATTGACTTCTATAAAATCAACCTAATTTTGCAGTGTAGACATACCTTGAGTGTTTGGTGATTAAGAACTTAGGGAGGATGGATTTGGGGAGGCTTGGGACTGAAAGGACTGTTGGTATCACCCTGCAAAGAGTAACTGGGCTGATGAGACCTATTGCTTGTGCACTGTTACTGGTGTTAGGGATCTGAACATAAGTACACAGCACAAGGTCCCCAAGGTTACAGGGCAGGTGGTGACAGAACTCTTAGTGGTCTGCGTACACCCCAAAATGTCACAACTGGTATAGCTGTATTCAGATTAGGGGTTGCATTGCTTTCATTATATCAGTTTCTAAACCAATATAATTACAAGTAGCACAAAAATTTCTATAAAAGCAGCAAAGAATCCTATGGCACCTTATAGACTAACAGATGTTTTGGAGCATGAGCTTTCGTGGGTGAATACCCACTTCATCTGATACAAAAATTTCTGTATGGACCAGCCCTAAAACAAAATAGGACTTGCAATATATATGAGTAGCAGATCTGTTCAGTAACATATGACCGGTTTCACAGTCACTTTTCAGACTAAAATTGTTATAAGTACTGCTCAGCCTGCTTCTATTTTCAGATATGAAGTTCTCTCATTTTCCCATATTGCTTAGCACTCCTATGGTTTCTAGTTTACATCTCTCCTTGACAGGTAGAACTTAGATCAAAAGGACTGAATACTTATTTACTTCCAATAGGAAGCTCAGTAATGCAGTATGTTTGCTTTTAAAGTTATGTCTGTCACTGACAATTACTGAAAAACAATTGCTGAAAAACAAACCAAGGAAGTGTTGCTTGACCCAGTTATTTTTCAAAACAAGTGTCTCCAATCAAGCAGTAATTAATTCACTATATCAACTCAAATGTTAATGGATTAAAAAAAAAAAGGCATAATAAGCTAGCAGAAAAACTGTTCATGGAGATATCTTGTTGTTTACCAAAACAGTATGCTAACCAGCCCTGCATAGTGTTAGCACATTTTCCATTTCCCTGAGATACTTTCACTTAATACTGTTTTTAATGGCTACCTGTTTCTTTGCCGTCATATTTGCATATTGGTAATCATGCTATCTGTAGCGTATAATAGACACCACGATTTATGCTACCTAACTATACTTCCCAATGAAAAACTATAGATTTTGCTATCAATAACAAAAAAGTTGTTGTGCGGGCAGGTTACAAGGATAAATGGATTTAGCTTCCTTTTTATGTATGTGGATAACTTGCAGTAATGGGAATAGTACCCACGCCTGTCAAAAGGCCCATACACACTCCATTACTACTACTACATCTATATATTAAGGACTTGATCCTGCACCATCAAAATTAATGGAAGTTTTAACATTGACTTCGGTGGAAGCAGGATTAATCCTCTATAGCTGTGATAAACATATATGACAGAGGTTCAATTGACATGGATCTGAAGTATTTGCACACTGTATGAAACGTGCCTATGGCCCCAATTCAGCAAATGAACTTAACTTGACGCATGTGAGAAGTCTCACTAAAAATCTATGGAACACTGGGGCTCAGGCTTCGGCTGTACGCACAGGCCTCAGCAAGTCTAAGCTAGTCCTGCTGACTCCATTAAAATGGAGTCCCAACCCACAGTTTGAGAACCACTGGCCTAGCTCAACTTCCACTCATTGGATCTTGTTATACCTTTGTCATCTAGATTAAAGATCCCATTATCAAGTATTTGTTCCTCATGTACGTACTCAAGGACTGTGATCAAGTCACCCCTTAATCTTTTCTTTGTTAAGCCAAAATAGATTGAGCTCCTTGAGTCTATCACTTGCAAGGCATGTTTTTTTTAAATCCAGTTTTTAAACAAATAGACCTGAGACTGACACAAAATTTCAAGTCTGCTGCACTGGCCTGCAATAGATGCAAACTGGATGGCCTGCCCCAAGAATTCAAATCTTACATTTTGCCTCTGTCATCAGGATGAATATACCGCACCTATCTGCTTTCCTTTATTATATACTAGCTATTCAACCAGTTAAATACAAAGCAGAAATATATATACCAGGAAAAGAAAACTTAACTGTATTTCCTTTTCTCTTCTTTTTTGATCCATTTCTCCTTTCCCCATAGGGAAAGCATTCTTCACTTTATTTTACACTTAGGATTCCTAATGTGCTGGAATTCCCTTTCATGATTGTCTAGAATCTACATGATCCTAGGAGTTTGGGCTTATGAGATGATGCAAATACAATGTAAAAACTGCTGCCTGATATGTCTCATCCATGTCAGGGCACTAATGATACTGTGAGGTATTACCCTGAGCAGATCAGAAGTGACTGCAGGATTCTGAGGGTAAGGGTGAAGGAGTTGGGGACAGAGGTGATGGTCTTTTCAGTCCTTTTGGTCAAGGGTAGGGGCCCAGGCAGAGACAGATGCATCCTGGAAGTGAATCCCTGGCTCAGAGGATGGTGTTGCCAGGAGGGCTTCAGCTTCCTTGACCATGTTCCAGGAAGAAGGACTGCTAAGCAGAGATGGTGGCCACCTATCGAGGAAGGGGAAAGAGCACATTTGGATACAAACCGGCTAACCTAGTGAGGAGGCCTTTAAACTAGGTTTGATGGGGGCAAGTGACAAAAGCCCACAGATAAGTCAAAAACATGGAGACCTGAGAGAAGGGTTGGCATCTGGGGGGAGCATGGGCTGTTATAGCAGGGATAAGGGAAAGACAAGATAGAACATAGAGGGGAAATCAAATCAGTATCTTAGATGTCTGTATACTAATGTGAGAAGTTTGGGGAATAAGCAGGAAGAACTTGAAATTACAGTTAATAAAACAACTGACAGTTGGTGTCACAGATTTGGTGGGATAATATGCATGACTGGAAAATTGGTATAGAAGGGTACAGCTTGCTCAGGAAGAATAAGCAGGGGAAAAGGGGAGGAGATGATGTATATATATTTTAATATAAATGACACTTGGACTGATGTTGAGCTGGAAATAGGAGACAGACTTGTTGAAAGTCTCTGGGTAAGGATAAAAGGGGTAAAAAACACAGATGATGTCACAGTAGGGATCTACTACAGACCACCTAACCAGGAAGAAGAGATGGATGAAGCTTTTTAAAAAACAGCTAACAAAATCATCCAAAGCACAGGATTTGGTGGTGATGTGGAACTTCAACTACCCAGAAATCTGTTCGGAAAAGAACACAGCAGGGCACAGATTAGCCACCAAGTTCTTGAAATGCACTGTAGACAATTTATTATTTCAGAAGGTGGAGAAAGCTACTAGTGGAGAGGCTGTTCTAGATTTGATTTTGACAAACAGGGAGGAACCGGTTGAGAATTTGAAAGTGGAAGGCAGCTTGGGTGAAAGTGATCATGAAATAAGAGTTCATGATTTTAATGAATGGTAGGAGGGAAAATAGCACAATAAAGACAATGGATTTCAAGAAAACAGACGTTAGCAAACTCAGGGAGTTGGTAGGTAAAATCCCATGGGAAGCTAGTCTAAGGGGAAAAACAGCTCAAGAAAGTTGGCAGTTTTTCAAAAAGACATTATTAAGGGCACAAAAACAAACTATCCCACTGCATAGGAAAGATAGGAAGTATGGCAAGTGACCCACCCTGGCTAAGTCAGGAGATCTTCAGTGATCTGAAACAAAAAGAAGAGTCCTACAAAAAAAGGAAACTAGTTCAAATGACAAAGGATAAATATAAACAAATAACACAAGTATGTAGGGACAAAATTAGAAAAGCCAAGGCACAAAACAAGATTAAACTAGTGAGACACATAAAGGGTAACAAAAAAAATTTCTAGAAATATCTTAGAAGCAAGAGGAAGACCAAGGACAAAGGTAGGTCCGTTACTCAATGAGGGGGGAAAACAACAGAAAATGTGGAAATGGCAGAAATGCTAAATGACTTTTGGTTTTGGTTTTGGTTTTCACCAAAAATATTAGTAGCAATTGGCCATCTACCATAGTTAATGCCAGTGAAAATGTCAAGTAGGATCAGAGGCTAAAATAGCGAAAAAACAAGTTAAAAATTACTTAGACAAGTTAGATGTCTTCAGGTCACCAGGGCCTGATGAAATACATCCTAGAATATCCAAGTAGCTGATTGAAGAGATATCTGAACCATTAATAATTATCTTCAAAAAGTCATGGAAGACAGGAGTGATTCCAGAGGACTGGAAAAAGGGCAAATATAATGCTGATCTATTTAAAAAAAAAAAAAAAAAAAAGCAAATAAGGACCACCTAGGGAATTACATATCAGTCTGCTTAACTTCAGTACCTGGAAAGATAATGGAGCAAATAATTAAACAATCAATTTGCAAACACCTAGAAGATAAGGTAAGTAACAGACACCATGGATTTATCAAGAGCAAATTGTGTCCAACCAACCTATTAGCTTTCTTTGACAGGGTAAAAAGCCTTGTGGATGGTTGGGAAGCAGTTGCTGTGGTAGTTCTTGACTTTAGTAAGGCCTTTGATACTGTCTCGCATGACCTTCTCATAAACAAACTAGGGAAATACAACCTAGACGGAGTTACTATAAGGTGGGTGCATAACTGGTTGGAAAACCGTTCCCAGAGAGTAGTTATCAGTGGTTCACAGTCATGCTGGAAGGGTATAACGAGTGGGGTCCTGAAAAGATTAGTTCTGGGTCCGGTTCTGTTCAATATCTTCATCCATGATTTAGATAATGGCAGAGAAAGTACATTTATAAAGCTTGCAGATGATTCCAAGGTGGAAGAGGTTGCAACTGCTTCAGACAATAGGATTAAAATTCAAAATGATCTGGAGAAATAGCCTGAAGTAAATAGGATGGCATTCAATAAGGACAAATGCAAAATACTCCACTTAGGAAGGAACAATTAGCTGCACATATACAAAATGGGATATGACTGCCTAGGAAGGAGTACTGCAGAAAATGTCATAGTGGATCACAAGCTAAATGAGAATCAACTGTGTAACATTGTTGCAAAAAAGAAAACATCATTCTGGGAGGTATTAGCCAGAGTGTTGCAAGCAAGACACAAGAAGTAATTCTTCCAATCTACTCTGTGCTGATTAGGCCTCAAATGGAGTACTGTGTTCAGTTCTGGGTGCCACATTTCAGGAAAGATGTGGACAAATTGGAGAAAGTCCAGAGAAGAGGAACAAAAATGATTAAAGGCCTAGAAAATATGGCCTTATGAGAGGAAAAAGGAAAAAAAATCGGGTTTATTCTATGATATTGCACAAATGTAAAATCTGTGGTAATATGAAATTTGTAATTAAAATAGAAACTAGATTCTAGTTTGCACTAGATTCATATTGCGACTGCTCCTGATCTACTGTCAGCAATGAGTGCTGGTAACCAGGTGATCTACAAGTAGTTTTTTATTGAGAGGTGGGGTTCTAAAATATCAAGCCTTCTCTGTAAGTGGAATCATTTGAGGGGCTTTGAAATATCTCCCAATGATGAGCCCTTTTCAGGGAATGGAACAGAGACATTTGTCACAGGATGTGAGTGGAACCAAGTGAGGATCATGGAATGGAGCCAACTGGCCTGGATGCAAGAGATGCCCTGCGCATGAGCAGAGTCAGGGATAAAACTAGTAGAAAAATCAGGAAAGAGTTTTCACGAAACGTTTCAAAATAATTTCTGTTCCGCCAGTTTTGAAAAGGCACAGTTTATCACTGATTAAACATATTTTCTCCACTCCCAAAGTTTTTTAAAAATGTGTTTCCCTCTTTTTCACTTCCCACCTCAATTTCCTCCTTTTTGCGTCCTTGAAAAAGGGAGAAATAAAAGAAAAATTAAAAACCAAATCAGGAAAAAAATCATTTTCAGGCATTATAGAAAATTTGGGGAATTTTTAAAATTTCTGTTTTTTTTTTTTAAAGGATGAAAAAATACAACAAAGATTTGTGCAATCCTGCAAAATACAGAGACAGGCATGTCTCTTGCTATCCCCTGGGGGTTACAGTTTAAGACAGACAATCCAGTACCAATATAAGACACACCAACTGGCTCTATGAAGGTCTAAGCTGAAAGATGATGAATGATTAAAAAATATATTTTAGATGTATACTGACATATTAGCTATGTGGTCTATTGTAAGTAGGATTCAAAGGCTTTTCTACTGTGGCTGAAAATTTGAAGTATTCTGAGGGAGGAAGAGCAAAAGAAGGGTTTGACCGTAGTGAATTTGTTTAGTAATATCCATGATGACTTTAAACTATACTTGCAGTGCACAATGTTAACTGAGTTACACTGATTGTTAGACAAAGCCATAGACTTGCTGTAATAATAAATCTATCAGGAGATTTCAAAACACTTTACAAAGGTGGTAAGTATCATCCCCATTGTAGATGGGGAAACTGAGGAACAGTGAGAAGTGACTTGCCCAAGGTCACCCAGTAGGCCAGTGACAAAAATCAGGAATTGAAGCCAAATCTTCTGAGTCCCAGTCCAATGCCCTATACACTAGGCAACACTGCCTCCTTATAAGTACATGTCTCTAAAAAATTCCCATTGTGCAAGGAAAGACCTATTGGGACAAAAGAATGAACTTATGGAGAATACTATTAAGAAGTGCATGGAATAAATAGTTTAATATAATTGACTCGCAGCAGGCTTGAGATGCATATCTTGTTCTTGATGCATTGAACGCTGATGGAATTCATTAAACATACACATAGAATGACTGATGCAAAGTCCATTGGAGTCAATGGGAATTGTCCCATTAATTTCAATCAGCTTGGGAGAAAATAAGCCAAATTCTCCTTTTAATTACATTGGTGCACTGAAGTACCCAAGAGGAAAAGCTGACTTAACAGATCTCTAAAAATGTTACTCATTTTACTGGTATCAAATGAACCATCATCAGAAAACAGGAATAGCAGTAGACAGTGAAGCTGCTTGTTGGTGAACGTGTACTCTTCCTAGACAGGAGTCTTAAAAACACCTGAATCGGGAATAACAAATATATCTAATGATAAATCATACTACAAATTTCCTATTTCTGAGCTGGCAACTATGCATAGGGATTTTACAATACCTAAATCCCACAGTTGTTTCACTTAAAAACTAGTTAAACCATGTTATGTTGTGTGATGTATCATGCTGCAAGGTACATGATTCACGACAAGAGCATTTTGCAAAAAGTCTTTCTCAGCACCAAGTAAATCATGGCTTGGGCTATTCCCGGCTCTTCACCCGGTCAAGCAAAGCCAAGAGCAAAGGAATACTTAATATATATCAGCCTCAACACCTGAAATAACTATTCATAAATTAGCACTGTATTTGGCTCAGTGGTTTGAGCATTGCCTTGCTAAACCCAGGGTTGAGACTCAATCCTTGATTAGGGGCAAAAATCTCTCTGGGGATTGGACCAGTTTTGAGCAGGAGGTTGGATTAGATGACCTCCTGAGGTCCCTTCCAACCCTGATGTTCTATGAATTGTGAAAATTGAGTTTTCTTTTGAGGGCTAAGGAATATATCTCATACTATAAATCTGGCTACCATTCCATTTGTCCAAAATGAAATAAGCAATAATTATATTCATATTAAAAGTACTGAAGCTGTAAAAGGAATTTTAGCTAGTTAATGAAGGGGGTAGATAGGGGACAAATTGTTTCCTATGCTAAGCAATATGCTACTGTAGGCTAGATGGTATTTAACATCCTATGTCTATCATGTTCAATACTAAATATTTGCATTTATAGAATTATTTTCACCTCCAACACTGACCAGCCCTTTCCCACCTTTAAATAATAGTTTAGCACCCTCATGCCAAGCTATGGAAAATTATCTTGCAGCTGTGGCATTTGGCTCCAAAACAGATTTCACTGACAGCTGTGTTTACGGTATTAAAACTGTATCTTTTGGTCTGTCACTTTGTTAGGTTGCTGATGGAGTGTAGCTATCAGTGTCTCACCATCTTTCAATGATATATCTTTGCTTGGGAGAAATTTGTGTGTCATTTGAGGAATAAATTCCTATGACATCCCTGCCCTTGTCTTATACTATAAAATATTACCCTGTGTTTGCTCAGAGAGAGAGCACACACATACCAACACCGTGAGGGCAGTGAATTGTTGAAAAGGGAGAGTGATTTCAGCTTTTGATTTGCCTTATTTACTGGTTTCAAGTTATACTGAATGATTCTGCTTCATTTTATAATTCAAATTGCTTAATCATAGATTATTAGGGTTGGAAGGGACCTCAGGAGATCATCTAGTCCAACCCCCTGCTCAGAGCAGGACCAATCCCCAACTAAATCCCCAAATGGCCCCCTCAAGGACTAAACTCCCAACCCTGGGTTTAGCAAGCCAATGCCCAAACCCAACATAACTAAAATGCACAGTTTTAAATTATATCAAGCCTAGAGCACACAGCTAGTTGCTTTCTTATCCTGTGACCAAGATTTTTCAAAAACAAGTAGTAATTTCGGGAGCCAAACTGTAGACAACGTGAAGAGACCTGGTTTTCAAAGGTCCTAGGTGCTGCTCAACCTTTGAAAAATGGGACACCTTTAAGGTGCCTCAAGTCTGGCACTCAAAATCCCAAGTTATTTTTTAAAATCTTGGCCTGTGCATATAAATCTAAATAAATAAACGTGCTACCAAATTAGTACACTGGGAGTAAACTCCTCTCATTCTTGGGTGCGTAAATTTAAAACATAAAAACAACAACACTGTAGTAAAATTTTAAGTGCTAAATAGGATCATAATGCATTTTTGTGAGTGTATGCATGTAAGTAAAACATTTCTTTTTGCATATAGTCTTTGATAATTCAGTGACCGCACTGCTTTTAATCATTATCCCATTCAGGATATATTTGGTAATTGTGTCCTTCCTTCTGTATTTGAATCTTAACAATTATTGTGTCCTGAAATACAGATGTTGCATGAAAAGCAGTTAAAGTGTGAATGAGTGTGCGATTAGTTATGTTACATCAATACTTCTGCTAACCAAGAATAAGGCTAGTGATACAAAGGGTGTACTGAATCTTCTGAAAAATTCATGCAGAGCATGTTGTCTCATTATAGTAACAAATGAGACTCCTTTCTTGTGTGTCTGCTGTGTTCCCTTGGATTTTCAGATTAAGTAAGAGAGAAGATGGACTTTATTATGACTAAATTGATTTTTTTTTCTTTTTTTTTTTTTTTTACCAGAGACTAGTCAGTTTTCTCATGCACTTATGCTGTAGGTTCAATTAGATGTTCTTTATCTGAGAAAGGATAATGAAAGCACACAATGTGGAAGACCAGAAAATGTAGATGGATGAGTAGATTTTTCACAATTCATGTTCTCCTAAATTCATATTTTATTACACATAAAGGCTCTGATCCTCCAGTGAGATATCTGTGGGTCCATCCATGCAACTACACAGACTTCACTGTAGAATTGGTGCCTAAATCTGTAGTTACTAATACAGTCCAGATGCTTGATCAAAAGTGGTCCAAGCTGCTTGCTACTTTCTGTTAAATTAATTTATAGTGGTAGGTAAGGCTATAGTCCATGTCTCTCAATCACTATCAGCAACAGTAGCACTAGCTAGCATCCTTGTTGGTAGTCATGGAAGAAGCACTGGGATGGTCAAAGCTAGTCTCCATTCACCATTACATACCATTTTTTCCTGATCAGGAGTAAGGAAAATTGAGGGAAAGGGCAGAGAAGTTTGCATGCCATGGCCTGCACTATTATGTGGATATTAATATACATAACCAATACACTATGTGTCAGATGAGAATGCTCTATACAGAACATGTCTCACAAAACCACAGAAGCAAATGAATGAAATGTTATGACATCCAGCAGTACAGATCTGTGTCTCACCAACAGAACCACCATGTCACACACACACAATACCCAACTCTGCTATATAGGGATGCCAGCCCTTAATCACTTCTATCCTCTAGTTCAGTGGTGCACAAACTTTTCCAGTCGCAGCTCCCCCCCTTACCATTAACAGAATCTGTCCGTCCTCACCCCCACTCCATTATTGCACAGCTAACACATCCTCAGCAGCAGGCTGCCTTTGCCTTGCAGCCAGGCTACACCACCAAGACAGGCCCAATACCCACTCCTCTGCCCTCCCACCCCCCCTTGGCTTTTCAGAGTGGGTAGAGGCATATACGATGGTCTCTGTGGCGGAGCCAGCTCTGCAGGCAGAGGCTGCCAGGAGCAGAAATCGGCACAGTAGACTGACTCACAGGCTGGGTGACCTGCTGAGGTGAGTCAGGGGGCTGGAGGTGGCACTCCCTCCCTCATCCCTGCCACCGGGGCTGGCCTGAGGTGCCTAGCTTTGCCACTGCTCCCCTCCCCCAAACATTTCTCCCTGCCCCAAAGTCTGCACACCACTGCTCTAGTTCACGACCACCACAAACAGCTCAGACTTCCTCTCCCATCTTTTCTGCACATTCTGAGGTGAGGGAGTGGAATCACTCCCTCCTTTGTAGGAAAACCGATGCTGGAAGACCGATAACTGAAATCAATTAGCAGATTTACATGAAAATCGTCTGAAAATTCAAGATTTCCTCAGAAATTGTGCTGAAATTTTGAGGCAAATAAAACTGATTTTCATACAAAAGCTAGAGGTTGAACTCCTGCTTTAAGTGCAGATAGAACCCAACTGTAATGATGATGTCACAAACGATAACTGGTCTGGAATTTTCTGTCAACAATGGAAAATGTCTTTCTTGCAAAAATCGAAATTTTCCACGGAAAATTTCAACTTTGATACAAAAGTTCCAGTTTTCCTGTAGAAAATCAAAATAATGACTCTCTGGGTGCCTGCTCGCAAAGCTCATCATCAAAGCCCTTTCTGCTTAAAAGTTTTCCAGGAAGGCTGGCAGCAAGCCAATAAATTCTGTTTGGAGTCTCTCAGTGACATTTTTCAGGAAATCCCTTCCAACAGATATGTTCACTTTTTACCTTTTCTCCTGATTTGGGCAGATGGGGGCAGGGCGGTTTCTTAAAAATAAACCCATGACATTTTCCTAGCAACCTATTTCTGTAGGTGCAACAGTTCTGGTAGAGCACTGTTCATCATTCAGCACTGTGGATACAGCACGTCACAAGCATTAAAAATTCATACTTAAGACTACAAATAAAAATAGAAACTCTGAATTATATTCCATAAATCAAAAATATGGGGATATCTTGATGAATAATATGTTACCTCCTACCATAATCTACCTCGAACTTCATGTTACTGTTCAAACATGCTTGTAACAATTATACTGTCTTCTTGTTCCTCCTTTGTGATCACATATTTAAAACCTATTATACTTCATCATCACATTGAGACCTTTTATTATAGTTAACTTTGCTATTGTCTCATGTAACATCTCCACCACCAATATGTTGTACCTACAGTGTATGATTAGTTTTTTCATACTCTGTTAGATAAAGAACAAAATAAATCTGTTCTGCTCTGTTTAAATAGCAGAAATCACTAGCTGCAAAAGAAATGGTCCCATTCATTTCCTAGATATTTGTAAGACTAGTACATCCAGATCATTTCAGTATAAGACTCCAGACTAATTATTAAGTAAGATATTGAATATGTATTGGTGGACACTGGAATTTTGTAGTTTGATCCCCCTCTGTCTATATTTCTATAGTATCGGAGATTATTCCGTGCATTAATAAAGAATGGAATTCTTCTGCACAAGCCTTTGGCAACAAGAGTGTGTGTGTATGTGTGTGTATATATATATATATGTGTGTGTGTGTGTGTATATATATATATATATAGAGAGAGAGAGAGAGAGAGAGAAGAGAGAGAGAGAGAGAGAGATTAGTGCCATGTTGGCAGTTTACCTGATCTGGGCCTTGTGAAATTCCAAGGCTTCTTGGTTTTCTCTAGCTCCATTTTCCTTCAGCCACCATCTTACTGGTCAGTGTGCATGTGGTGGCAAGGGGAGGGCCACACTGTTATGGCTGCTAAGGGATAATTTAGGTTTCCATCTGCTCTGCTGAAGCAGAAGGATGAGTACAATTTTACCAGTGAAAACTAACCTCCATGAATGCCCATCTAGAAAGGTTTACAAAAGAGAAAATCTGTACGTGGGGGAGACAATATGCCAGAATAGCTTAATTCTTTTCTAAAGTGACTAGAAGCATTCATAACAGACACAGAAACAGGAAAGAGGGAATGCATTCAAGTCCTCAGAAACATAATTGGGCAGGCTCCCTTCTTGCTGTATGGTAAGGTATCTCTGAGATAAGCAGCTGCATTTCAGAAGTTAGAAGACCTTTTCATCCACATTAGCAGCATAAGAAAGAATATAAGCTGCTGAGGATGAAATATATGTTTATTCAATGTTATACATAGTGGGCGTGCTAAATCTAGAGGGCAAAAATCAGACCAGGCATAACACCTTTTTGGAGAATACAATTTTAATCAGCACATCTTGACGTGATATTTGGTTCTGTTAGGCAAATATTTACAATTATGGAAGCTATTTAAAGAGTCAACATTAATTTATTGTGCACTTCAGTATTAATGCAGCATGTCACATAAAACAGACAGGACTAAACAGGCAGTAAAAAATGAAATAATATGGATATCAATCATCAGAATGTATCAGATACTCTATGCCACATATTTTTAAGAGCTCTGCATCAGTATCCTCAGTCTGTTTATCCAATACTTCAGCTAGGATGTTCTCAAACTTACTCCCCCTGGGACCCTCAAAACCTAGCCACTCCCATAATCCTTTGCAGTTACAATAGACGACAAACTTGTGGAGTGTGCAGATGCATGTGTGCGCATGAGAGAGAGATGTCTAAAGGTGGATTCTCCTAAGTGGGGTGGAGCGTAGTCCTGAGGGTGTAGCTTACTACTTATTGCGGGGTCAGAGGGATGGAGAATACTTCCTCCTTTGACCGCTCTTCCTCCTTCTCATGCTGTGCTTTGCCAACAGAGGTGGTGTTAAAGCATGGTGAGGGGCAGACCAAGCACTGTGAATAGCAGGGGCTTTGGGATCAAGGGTAGATGGCTCTTCATACCTTAAGCATCACTTCGTTGGATCAGAGTATTGTACAAGCTGCGAAAAGGGAGGGAGAAGACACAACATGGATGCAGCAGAGGCAAAGCTGCATCTGTAGAAGAGAACACGTTTCCCTTCCCTCCTTTTATCTTGCTAGTGGCCACCAGATTTTGGAGACTGCATCATGTCCCCTCCCACCAACCATGCAGCAACCTGTCTAAAGGTCCCAATACCTCAAATGTAGACAAAGGTATTTGATTACTTGAAGAAAAGAGATAGAATGTTGGCTTAGCTTTATTTTTTCCCACCTTCTTCAATTTTCTCTTTAGGGTTCATCATATCCAGAGGGGAAGAATCTTTTTATAAGAAATAGTGATCAAAATTATGTTGAAGGTGCATATCTAAGCGAAGAAATTTGCCTTTATAGCTGAGATGGTGGATATTTTCAGTCAGCTATAACTGTCCTTATGATATCGTGCCAGAGCCTCAGTGCAAGTATGGCTGCAGTACATCACTCCAGCAGCGCAAAGCAACCACAGCATCCATTTAACTAGCCAGCAGAGAAAACCCATAATACTGGGGAATCCCAGGGTGGCATAAGGACACCATTGCAACTCCTGTGCCATTTCTCTCTTAGCCTATCTCCTAGGCCTGATGTTCCAGGTGTGGCCTGGGCATCTCAAGTCCCAGTGATGCCTGGTTGTTGGAATGGTCTGTTGCATTAGACATAAGTTAGAATACTCCTCAGGTTGCCCAAAATTATGCCAGGGAATAGCTTGGTGCCCAACTCACCACAGACTGGAAGGTGTATATGTAGCAAAAAGCTCAGGATTGAGCCATCATCTTTTGGGTTGAAATGTCTCTGGCAGGAAATGAAATTATTTGATCCTTTTTATAACAATCCATTCAGCCATTTTTTTAAATGATCAAAATGAATGAGATTGCATTACAGGGCAGGGCAGGGCAGGGCAGGGGTATGGTAGTTTTGCTTCTACCGTACTGCGACCGTGTTGCAGCTAAAGAGAATGTAATCAAATGACTCAGATGGGACCCCCCCCCACACACACACCCCTATTAGCTCCACATTAACATTCACAATGTCATCTCTTACGACTCATCCATGGTTTCATTTTTCTCTTCACTCTTTATTACAATCTTCCTCCTTTTCCCGTTGCCCCAAACAATAATTATTAACAGACTCAGGAAGGATCTTGATATGGTTCTTTTGCTCATTGCATTATTTTGTACTTTAAATTACTTCCTTTGCATGACGTAAGCATGGCAACTTTTCAAGACAACAGGTTTTGAGAAGGTCAGCCAGGGATGATATTTAATTTTGTTCGGATACGGTACAACCATAAAAATTATTTTGCTTTTATCTCATCTTGCCTGACCTCAAGCTCATATTGTGGCCAACCTGATTTACACCAGATGAAGATCCGGCCCTATATTTACTAATCACTACATACATCAGCCAGATTGCGAAGATTAGTTGTTTTCTGATGAGGCAACTCTGCTGTTTCTGGCCTGCAGCAACAGATATGTGGTGTTTGTAAAGTACTGTAGCAGCTAAAAAACAAACATATCTCAGTCCATTTGCTAATGAAGTACAGAGATAAGGGTCACTTTTTCCTTTACTTAATACAGCAATACACAGGAAAGTGAATTATTGAAATGAAGTGCAGAATCCCGTAGTAGAATGTTATTGAAACGGATGTACTGCCCTGTCACTCTTGAAATGTTAAAGCAACTAAGAAAAGGCTAACCATAGAAAGGGTTACATTTGGCTGATATGGGGCTCCTATTTTGATGTAAACTTAGATAGTGGAAGAGTTTGCTCAATGGGACAATTCTGACCCAGTTATTGAACATTAATCAAGGAAAGATCATATAAGTTGATGGAAGAAAACTGTATTACAACATACACTAGGGAGCAAGATTACACTTCAACTACTTCATCATCATTACAGTAATGCCAAGAGGCTCCAGCAGAGTTCACGGCCCCATTGGGTAGGCATTGTGCAAAATACATAGGATGAGGCAGTTCCTGTCCCCCAATAGCTTATAACTTGTATAGACCAGTTAGACAGTGGGGAAGAAATGAAGCATTATCCACTTGTTCAGGGTGGAGGACTGAGGTACCAAGAGATTGAATGACTTGCCCAAGACCACACAGGAAGTCTGTTGCTGAGCCAGGAATTGAACCCAGATTCCATAGTCCCAGTTGAGTGCCCTCACCATAGGTCCATTTTTCCTTAGCCTTTCATTATGTATTTTTTTGGTGGGCTTTAGCATGAATACATTTCTTCCTCCCATATTTTTTCCTTTCAGATATTTATTCTGAGCTACATTCCCACATTTTTTGTTTAAGTTAAACAAGTTTAGTTCCTACAAACTTCTCAAAATCATTCTCTCAGGACACATGACTTTAGCTGGACCTTTGCAGTGCAAAGTAATCATGTAACCTCTCATGAAGGGACAGGGATTTCTCTCTGTGACATTTGCCCGTGAGAAAGGAACAATGGACTTTTTCTACTCATGCAGTGTCATTGCTCTGAAAACTTTTATTCAGTTTCTTATCAGTACTCAGAGCCTCTTTCTTCACATCTAGTGTCTAGAGTCTCATAGTTCATATCTGCCCTGTATTATTCTTCTCCGGTACAAATCAAAGTCAAGGCCATCATCGTCACAGTTCCAGACATGAGGGAATTTTTATACAGCCTACAGACATGCTGCTTGTGCTATGATCCTGTCAGCTATCAAGGCTTGGACAACAAAGTACTTTAACATGGGACACTTGCAAAAGACAGGTAGGCACTGCATGAGGTTGTGTTGCCCTAGAATAAAGCAAGAATAGGGGCAGTATAACTTGCACATAGAATAAAGGATTCAGTGGTCTAGCCTGGTGGTGAACTACAGCTGGGTTCACCCTATGTTTTATGTCAACCCTGTAGCTTAATGACACAGTTTAGATTCTGTGCATAGCAATTTGGCTAAGATGGGAAAGCTTCTCTCACCAGAAGTCACCACTTAGCAGCCCCATTAGGCCCAATCCAATTAAGCATATAAGCACATACGTAACATTAAGCACCTGCTTAAGTCCATCCTACCTAGCTTATCACTTAAACATGTACTTGATTTTAATCAGCTTACATTTACACACATGCTTAAATGCTGTGCTGAAGTGGGGGCATGGTAACCAAGTAAATTAGTGTAGAGATGTAGAGAGAAAAACTTGGAAAACAAAATGTAATTATCTATTGCAAGCCAGAAAAAACTTCTCCGTGGTTCCCAGCTATTCACCTCAACAGGAGTTGTTATCTCTAGAGCCCCTTTGGGTACAAACACCACCTATGTTCTTTGGAAAACGCAGTGTGTTCACAAACATTACTCTCGTGCAGCAGAAATCCCCAGTGCAATCTGGACCCATAGGTATTGCCTTCCAATCAATTTCCCTCCTCCAACATTATTTTTTCCATCATGTAGGTCAGTATAATAGGCCCAGTCTTCTCTAGTCACACACTCCCTTGACATTTTATTAGGTGCAGCTCTATCCTCAGTAAGTAAAGATCCTCTTTCAATACTTCTGCCCCTGATCCTGGAATCCAGTGGCATCCATCCTTACAAAAGGCCAGATCCTAAAAGTTACTAATTCTAGTCATCTAAAAGAGCTCTGTGAAGATCAAAAGCTTGTCCCTTCCACCAACACAAGTGTGTCCAATGAAAGATATTACCACACTTACTGTGTCTTTCTCACATCCAGGGACCAACACAGCTACATTACCATGGCAAAAAAACTAATCTTCCTAAGGTAGTTGCAGGTGTTGTGCACCTCCAGGATTTGACCCAAAGTTCACAAGATACAATACTCTTCCATCAACAGAATGTAATGCAATACGGTCCTTTTACAGTGTAAAGGGGACTTCAGCTGGCCTTCAAGGTCCCTTTACATTGTCACAGTGGTATAAAGAGATTTATCATAAATCAGAATTGGGCCACCACTTCAAAATAAAACAGATTATTTATAAATTATAAATAATTAATAATTATAAATAACTTCCCATATTAAGAAAAGCATTTAAGTGCATGCTTAATTTTAAGCATATTGAATTCACTGAGACTTATGGATACATTTAAAGTTATGCACCTGTTTAAATGCCTTTCCTGAACAGAGATGATTTCCTGAATCAGGGCCAAGTTCTTTGGTTAACTGCTGACAAGACCATTTAAAATTATTTAAACAAAACCCCCATATCATCACTCACATGTGAATTTACAGTTTGTTGTAAGCTGCATTGTTTAGTGCTTCCCTCAAGATAATTGTTTAAGCACCCAGACATATGCAAAATTCTCACTGACATTGATGGGAAATATTTGCAAAGAACTGACCACCATTTCAGTGTATTATTCCAGTACATTATTTGTGACCTGGATAATATACTGGCATAATGCACTGAAATGGTGGTTTCTTACTCTTAGTCTTTGCAAAAAGTTCCCATTGATACCAATGAGAATTTTGTAAATAAGTCCTGGGTTCAATATGGGTCTAGGAGCTACTTAATCATAATGTTTGCCTCCAGGTAAATAGACATTCATAATGCTTTTAGAGAGTGCATTTAGTTTATTACTGTAGATGCTATTTACACAAAGAGTGGGTAGATAAAAATCACGCAGTACCGTACGCATCTTGTTAAGAACTTTTAACAATAAACGATGACCAGACTGAAAAAGGGTCAAGTAAATAGTAATAATAGCAGTATCTAAAACATGCTGCATTAGACATTAAAACCAGATGTTTCCCTCATATTTTAAACTGCTACTTTATTGTGTGTTGTTGCCTTGTAATATTTTAGAAACAATTTGCTTGGGGTTTTATACATAACACATTGCAGATGTGCTAACACTAAGCGTGCAGAGTAGAAATTGTGAATAAATCCTAGTCATCTGTCAGCTTTCATTATGTAGTTCTACAGCATTTGTCATCTTCTAATGAAACGTGGCTACATTTGAGTAATTTCAAATACAGAATTAGATACTTTACATTTTAAATGTAGTATTTTTAGGGAACATCAGCAACTTTCTGACTTTCAGATTTTCAGAATAAAGACAACTGATGAATGATGCCGTTAGTGGAGATGAGCAATCTGGGACCAGCTGAGGGGTTTTCAAACAATCTATTTGGGGGGAACAGATTCAGACCCACTATGAATTCTTTTCTGCTCTGTGTTGGTTGTCAGACACAGTTGGGATGTTCCCCTGCATAATTATTTTTTTCATAAAACAGAAAAGAAAAAAAATCCCCTCCACTCCCAACATTTTTTTTTTTTTGCTTTAAGCTGAAAAGCTGTAACTCCCTCACCCCAAAATGGTGGAAAATTTGTGGTTATTGTGTTTTTGGTTATATAACAAAAATCCAAAGGTTTTTGTTGTTGTTGAGAATGGACATTTTGCACAGAAATTTGCTCATAAGAACATGAGAATGCCATCTCCTGTAAAAGTGGCTAATGCAAGGTGCTTCAAAATTAATACACAGTACAATGCAATTATCAAGTGCTCCATCCCGTCATCCAGACCCAGAATCCAGCAGTCAGAGGCTTATGGACACCCACAACATGAGGTTGTATCCCTGACCATCTTTGCCAACAGTAATTGATGGACTTATTCTCCACGAAATTATGCAATGCTTTTTTGAACCCAGTTATACTTTTGGCCTTCACATCTCCTGGCAATGAATTCCACAGGCTGACTGTGCATTGTGTGAAGTACTTTCTTTTGTTTGTTTAAAACCTGCTGTTCATTCATTTCATTGGGTGACCTTTGGCTCGTGTTAACGGAAAGGTTAAATAACACTTCCTTATTCACTTTCTCCACACCAGTCATGATTTTATAGACCTCTATCATATCCCTACTTAGTTGTCTCTTTTCCATGCTGAACAGTCCCAGTCTTTTTAAATCTCTCCTCGTATGGGAACTCTTCCATACCCTTAATCTTTTTATTGCACTTCTCTGTACCTTTTCCATTTCTAATATATCTTTTTTGAGATGGGAAGACCGGAACTCCATGCAATATTCAAGGTGTGGGCATACAATGGATTTATATAGTGGCATTATGATATTTATTGACTATCTATTATTCCTTTCAGAATGGTTCCTAACATTGTCAGCTTTTCTGACTGCCGCAGCACATTGAGCAGATGTTTTCAGAGAACTATCCACAAGGACACTAACGTCTCTTTCTTGCATGGTAATAGCTAATTTAGACCCCCATCCTTTTGTACGTACAGTTGGAATTATGTTTTCCAATATGTATTACTTTGAATTCATCAGCACTGAATTTCATCTGCTATTTTGTTGCCAATCATCCAGTTTTGTGAGATCCCTTTGCAACTCTTCACAGTCTGTTATGGACTTCATTTTGTATCATTGAAAATTTTGCCACCTTTGTTCTCCCCTTTTCCCCCGATTATTTATGAATATGCTGTACAGCAATGTTCCCAGTACAGACCCCGGGGAACACCACTATTTACCTCTCTCCATTCTGAAAACTGACAACTTATTCCTATCCTTAATTTCTTGTCTTTTAACTAGTTACTGACCCATGATAGGGCCTTTCCTTTCATCCAATGACTACTTACTTTAAGAGCCCTTGGTGATGAACCTTGTCAAAGGCTATCAAAGTCCAAGTATAGTATATCTACTGGATCACCCTTGTCCACATACTTGCTGACATGTTCAAAGAATTCTAACAGATTGGTGAGGAATGATTTCACTTTACAAAAGTTGTATTGACTTTTCCCACAATAAATCACATTCATCTGTGTGTCTGATAATTCTGATCTTTACTATAGTTTCAAACAATTTATCTGGTACTGAAGTCAAGCTTACCAGCTTGTAATTGCTGGGATCACACTGGAGCCTTTTATTAAAAAAAATTGGCATCACATTATTGGCATCACAGTCATTTGGTACAGAGGCGGATTTAAGTGATAGGTTACATACCACAGTTAGCAGTTCTTCAATTTCATATTTGAGTTCCTCTAGAACTGTTGGGTGAATCCCATCTGGTCCTGGTGACTTATTACTGTTTAATTTATCAGAGTGTTCTGAAACCTCCTACTGACACTTCCAAAAACACTTTTTCAGTCGAAAAAACTCTGATGGAAAAATAAGAACTAGAGCTCATTATTATCCTGTGCACATCACATGGTATCTGGGCACTTAAAGTGACAATTATTCAGTATTTTTACAGTGAAGTCTAGGGGACACAATCGGGGCTTTGGGCCCCATGGTGATAGGTACTGTACAGACAGGGGTGAAAGTAACATTAAGCTCTTACCGATATGGGGCCTAGGGCAGAAGGGGAGGTTGAGGGTCAGCCTCCCCTCAGCCAGCCCATCCACTCTGCTTGGCCCATGCCACCTGAGGCTCCAGCAGCAATTTAAAGGGCCCGGGGCTCCGGCCACTGCCATGGTAGCATGACTGGTGGTCAGGAGCCCTGGGCCCTTTTAAATCACCAGCCCCGGGGCAGCTGCCCCTTTTGCCCCTCTGCCCCAATCGGCGGCACAGGGGGCGGGAAAAGGGACAACAACATTACAGCACTGCCGCAGCAGCACTCTAAGGAGGATCCTTTGCTGTGGCAGCATTTTAATGTTGCTGCCCCTTTGGTTCCCCCCTGCCCCAAATTGGTGGCTCTGCAGGCCAGGGGAGACAAAAGTGGTAGCAACGTTAAAGTGCTGCTGCAGTATCACTTTAATGTCAGCTGCATACGGGCCAGTACAGGCGGCCACTTCTTACCAGTACGCTCTACTGGCCCATGTTCCCCCCATGTACAGACGTGATAAAAAGACAATCCTGGCCCCAAATAGCTTACAATCTTGCAACAAGCTTGCAACCCTTACTCATGGCAGCAATCACTTATTCATGTCACTTGCCCATGGAAGTAAGTGCTCACCAATGTGAGTAGGGTTGCACAGTCTAGCTCTTGCTTAGTAACGTAATGGGTAGCTGATGTTGATAAATGGGTTCAGGAGGGAGAGGGTTGAAGGGAGGATAAGGTAAAATATTATAATGTTTTGGCAAAAAAAAATAGCCTTGTGCACAATTTAGCATACCAGGGCCGGCTCCAAGTTTTTTGCAGCCCCAAGCAAAAAAAATTTCCTGCACCTCCTGGCCCCAACCTAACTCCATCCCTTCCCCACCCCATTCCAACCCCTTCCCCAAATCCCTGGCCCTGCCTCCTTCCCCGGGCATGCCGCATTTCCCCTCCTACCCATCCCTCTCAGGCTTACAAAAAAAAAGGGGGGGGGGCCAGAGTGCCACCACTCGGAAAGTGCCACCCCAACCACATGCTTGGAGCACTGGTGCCTAGAGCTGCCTCTGTCACCTACCTAGCTATTAATTTAATATCATCATCATGAGATGAGTTATTTTATTCTGTTATGTCTGCATTTTATTTTATTATGTTGTGAAACCTAGTAAATTAATTCAATGTGAAAACAGTATAGCATGGTAAAAAAGAAATTCATATTCAAACTCATCTACTATACAGCCACACTGTTTTATATGTGGTAAAATTCAACCTGTCCAAATTATGAGGCTGCAAATATCAATGCTTCAAAAGAATAAACTATTGCATGAAATTCAGCATTTCAATGTATCAAGCATTTCAATGCATCAAGAAATACACCAACACAGATCTACTGGATGTTATTAGAATGTAAAATCTTCCTTTCTTTCCTCTCAGGCCACTCCACCAACTTTTATAACTGCAAAAAGCTCCCAGCTCATATAACAAATCATGGAGGCTCACCAGCATAAGCATTTCAGATAAATAAAAATAACAAGACTTTCTACGAATAAATGATGATAAAGAGGAGATACCACTAAACCTCTGGGAAACCATGAAAACACTCCTAAGAGGCAAAATAATTGCTCTGTCTTCAGACAGAAAGAAGCAATAGAGAGAAAAGATAACTGTCTGGAAAAGAACATTGCACTATTAGAGATACAACGTGAGGAAAAATCAATCAGATAGAGTCCTATAATTTCTAGAACCCATCAGACTGGAATTAAGCAGCCTACTAAATGAAAAAATTAGATCATGAATATAGATAAGCAAAATAAAACAATTACAAACACTGGAAATGGAGGAACGTGAATGTCATTAAATCTCTCAAAGAAAACATATCTGAACAGATGTAGAGGCAGACTTCAATAAAACCTCTGAGAACAAATTCAAATCCACTACAGGGAAAACCTGCATAAAATTCTAGACATAGATTAGCTTCCCTTGACCTGACAAACAACCACTTCTGCAGTTCTTCCAACAGAAAAAGGTTTAGTCCAATGTGCCCCCACATATCTAATCTATCTATCTATCTCTATAACTCCTCAGAAAATTAACTGTTCATTATCTAATACAGCCTATCATCAATTTCCCACAGTCATGCAAGGCCTCATGCAGAAAAGACATGACTCAGAAACCTTAAGAAGGACTTTTTAAAAAATATTTAATTGTATTTTATGAATTTTAATAGATACAATGAAGGTTTCCTCACAAATTTAAGAATTTGTAGATAATCCCCTCATCCTAGCATTGGATGTAGAGAAAGCTGTTGAAAGAGTGAAATGTATATATGGGTTTTCAGGTATTACTGCATGTGGGATATTGAGATGCATTCACATCCTGGTTTAAAGGTCTATGTTCAGCTTATTCCTCAGAAATTTGGGTGAAAGATTTCACAACAACCCAGAATTGGGTTGGTACATAGAATAGCCTTTACTGACTAGGGAACTTTGTTAACATTTCTACAACTACACATCTTGACTAGCCCAAACCCATCACATAGTGTGGGACTTGTAAGAATGGTTGCACTGGTGCCCCAGGCCTTTGAGGGGAGATTCTAATTCATGGATTCCTGTTGAAATCCCATCTACCAAGCCTGTTTTGTTGAACATGACTGTGGGACCATGTTTTAACCACAATATTTCCATCTTAGCCAAAAGATGACATTACAGGAAATTTCTTGAGTCCTCTCCTCTCACAAGATCTTCCAGCCAATGTATAGAGTAGAGGTGTTTGGATGATTTTGGATAAGTATTTATCCAAATCAAAATTTTGAGTGCAACATTAAACCAATCCATTGAACTATCTTCTACACCGGTTGGCCAAACTGTGGCTTGTGAGCAGCAGGCAGCTAACAGTTAAAGTGTGGCTTGTGGCGCCCCCTCTGTGTCCCACCTCATTCTCTGCCTAACAGACTGGGCAGGGGAGAGCATGGGGCTTATGCCCTGTGGCATGGTAATGGGACTAAGGGCTTCTGCCTTTCTGGGAGTGGGGGTCTAAGAGCTTTAGCCCTGCACCCCACAGGCGCTGCCACATAGGGCAGGTTGTGCATGTCTTGTGGCTCTCAGATCTCTGAAGATTCTCATATGCAGCTTGGAGAGTCAGTAAGTTTGGTCATCCCCCATTCTATGCCATAGCAGACACTGAATTTAGTTGCACTCCCTAGCTTGTGCATCAGAACTCTGGTTCCAGCTCCTGTCTGCCCTGTGCACTAAATCATGAGGCTCTTCATCACTTGATAACCTCCCTCTCACAAAGAGTCAGCCATAATCTGAAGATTGCAGACAAGGGGCAACTGGAGGAGTAATGGTGGGGAGATGGTAGTGGGGAAAGAATGTCAAGAATATGGAGTTTGGGGACCAAATCACAGGTGGATAAGGAGGTGGATAGGACTTTATATATCACCTAGGGTATGTCTACACCCTCAGGTCCCAGAGTCCAGGCTCCAGCCCAAGCCCAATTGTCTACACTCCAATTTTATAGCCCCACAGCCCAAGCCCCATCAGCCTGAGTCAGCTGACAAGGGCCAGCAACAGCTGTTTAGCTGCAGTGCAGACACATTCTTAGGACCTGAGAAAACTTAGGGCTAGTATTGAATTCACCAAACTGTGTGCAAATTGATTGAAGCATTTTTGGAGGTGGTCATTTTCAAAAGGAATGAATGGTGGTCTCAGCCAAAATTCTTAATTGACATTTTGAGTGTAATTATTTAAATACTGCACCTGCTTACCATTTAAAACATATTATAGTGGTGACTGCATAAAAAAATCTTTTCATTTATTTAATTAAATAATGCAGCATTTGCAGTATTCCCTAGATATAACCTTTACTAAATATAGGGAATGTTGAAACTACCTAGGTGATGTTATTCATTTATCAAAAGTGAAACTGGAACATGTTTAAAAGGTAACCACTCTATGTTTCAAGAAGCCAGAGCTGTATAAGAAAGTAATGAGAAAAATAAAGTGGATTGGCCTTAAATCAGGCATTTCAGAAGTCTCATTAAATCACTGGAAGATTGCTGGAGACTATAAATTTGGTTCACTGCAAAACAAATAGATAATGTTACCTCATATCCATGGTATTTCCTTGTATTACTTACACTTGGTCCTATACTTACCATTAGAAAGGCCTTGTATGCTGCAAATACAGAAGCTAGCTAACTTCAGGTCTTTATTTCTCAAGATAGTGGACACATTTTTAAACTAATTCAAAGTTACTCTTGCAATACTGGAATGCAGACTTAAAACAAACAAACACACCACACACACACACACACACCCACCCACCCAACGGCACTTGCTAAAAATGTACAGTGTCTTTTCAGATTTTTTTAAGAAAAGGAATTTGTGAAAGCAGAATACTAGAAGATTGCTTGAGCCTGTTTATTTAAGAAGGTCTGAGGTGCTATTATTGTATTATATTGGTTTTACTGCGGTGGCCAGGAAAATTTGGGAATTAAATCAGGGGGTGGGGGGGAAGAGTGAGAACTGGGAGGTTGAAACAAGTGCTTTTGTAGGCCAGACTCCACCTACAGACCTCACCCAAAGGAGCAGAACTCCATATGGGACTGAGCAGTTCTCTTCACATTCTCTTCTCCTAAATGAAATAGCACAGGTATAACCAAGTGCAAAATTTCACTTTGAAGTGTGTGCTCCCCTTGATGCAAATGCAGAGGTACATTTGGACTATACTTGGATAGATTAAACTGAAATACATAAAAAGTTTGCCTCTCCTTAATAAGTTGTTCCTCCCAGAAAACCAGCAATGTGAACCACATACGCGTGCCGAACTGGAGTCACAAAACTAGAGCAGGTCAAAAATTCTCAGTGGAATCTTTTTTGATAAAAATCAGGTTTTAGGCTAAAACATTTTCATGGGAAGTGCCTGCTTTCCTTGAAAACTTTCAGTTTTTCCATTATAAAACCCCAAAATGCAGCTGCGCAAAACTTTCAGTTTAATGAAAAGCTGAAATTTTGTATAGGGAGAAAAAAAGCTGCTTTTCCAACCAGCTCTGCATATGACACTGTCTGCCACTTCTCCCGTTAGGTCAGTTCTGGGAATTTGCAGGGCACCTCAGATCCAGTCTACATTTCCTTTCTGAATTTTGCACCAGAAGCAATTAGGTGTGTGCTAAAGTTCTTATTGCTTTATGACTTGCTATTGGATTGGGGACCCTTCCAAAACCCATGACCAGATTGCAAGTTTCTTACTTCCACCCCTAGCAAATATGATTAATGTTAATGAGAAATAAGGACACATAATGGGGAAGATTATACATAACTCCGCATGTTGTCTTTTCTTGGAAAGAATCTGGAGATCATAAATTTTGGAACATTATACCTACAGTAAGTGTCAGATCTATGTCAGGATCTCCTGCAGCACTAGCCAAAATAATCTATGCTAAACTGAAAGGAGGGTCCCTACTCCAATTCTATTTCAATCCAGCCAACATTTCTAAGTATGCCTTTTTACAGCACACTATAGACCAATACTATACATGCTATCCTCCATTAGGGTGACCAGACTGCAAATGTGAAAAATCAGGAAGGGGGCGAGGGGGTAATAGGAGCCTATATAAGAAAAAGACCCAAAAATTGGGACTGTCCCTATAAAATCGGGACATCTGGTCACCCTAACCTCCATGTCTAGCACTCCGTGTCTACCAGTAAATGCCATCTGCAATTTATTAAAATGACCAAATCCGTCAAAAAGCTTGTCATAAACAGATAGTTAAGGGTTAATGTCTCTTTTACCTGTAAAGGGTTACAAGCAGTGAACCTGGAACACCTGACCAGGGGACCAATCAGAAGACAAGATACTTTCAAAATCTCGGTGGAGGGAAGTCTTTGTTTTGTGTTGTTTGTTTGTCCGTTGTTCTCTCTGGGTTCTGAGAGTGACCAGACGTACCTACAGGCTCTCTAATTTTCTGTTCAAGTAGTAAGTACAAGTAGAAAGGCGGTTTAGTCTTTTTGATTGTTTTCTTTATTTACAAATGTGTGTTTTGCTGGAAGGATTTTAATTTGTATTTGTGCTGGGGGGAAGGCTTCTCTCTAGTGTCTATAAGCTGAAAGACCTTGTAACATTTACCATCTTGATTACAGAGACCACTTTTACTTTTTTCTTTCTTTTATTAAAAGCTTTTCTTTTTTAAGACCTGATCGATTTTTTCCCCTTGTTGAGGCTCAAGGGAATTGAGTCTGTACTCACCAGGGAATTGGTAGGAGACAGGGAGAGAGAAGGGAAGGGGGGAAGGTGGAATCCCTCTGTTTTAGATTCACGGAGCTTGAATTTGTATTTCCTCTTGGGGAGGGGAAAAGAGGAGGGGGGAAGGTGCATTCCTCTTTGTTTTAAGATTCAAGGAGTTTGAATCACAGTGATCTTCCAGGGTAACCCAGGGAGGGAAAGCCTGGAAGAGGCAACAGTGGGGAAAGGGTTTACTTTCCTTGTGTTAAGTTCCAGGGGATCTGGGTCTTGGGGTCCCCTGGGAAGGTTTTGGGGGGGACCAGAGTGTACTAGGCACTGTAAGTCCTGGTTGGTGGCAGCACTACAAGATCTAAGCTGGTAATTAAGCTTAGAGGAATTCATGCTGGTACCTCAACTTTTGGACACTAAGGTTCAGAGTAGGGGTTATACCATGACAAAGCTGTATTTTCTAGTTTAAAAAAATATGCTGATTAACCTTTTCTAAATTACTAATTTATGAGTTTGTGTGTCTTGAAGGCACACATCTTTCCCCATCCCCTTGAGAAGACCTTCTTTGGAAAACAGTATAATAATTATGCTAACACACCCACAGAACCCCAGCCCCTGCAAAGCCTATAAACTAGATTCTCATAAGAGGAAATCTATGTTTGTTAAACAGTGGAATGCACTGTCTTTTCATTAGTCAGTTAGCCTGGTCTCTTGAGGAAACAAGAAAGATAGTGTTGCTGTTTTCGTATTTTGCTTATGGGAGTTCTCCATTTTAACACTTCCAAAGCAAAGATACATAAAGAATTCTGGTGTTGGATTCTTCAGTATATTAAACCCCATAGTGTTTGTCCCACATCACATTAAACCACCCAGTATAACAATCATATTGAGGAGAGTGAAGAGAGACAGAAATCAGACATTAAGTGAAACAATGCTTTGGTAATGGGCTCAAGAGGGTGACGACTGGATTGCAATGATTTTGTGGTTGTCAGCTGAGAAACCACTCCTGCTGTTTCCTCTGTAGCCAGTGATATAGAAATACCCAGACAAATAGAAAGAGTGCTGCATCGGTCACTTTCTGTGACATCCAGGCAGGGCCACCAAGAGCGGGTTCAGGCCCTTGTGAAAAATTTTTTCCAGCCCCCCAGCAAGGGCGGATCAGATAAACAGGGCTGACGAAGCCGGGCCCCCTTCCGGACCACCAGGCCCCGGTAATTTGTACCAGCTTCCCTCCCGCCCCCTTGTCAGCCCTGCATCCAGGGAATACATCCAACATTTAAGACTGAGTTCTTTAGCCTTTAGGCTGGGGTTTTCAAAAGAGTTGGTATGGCCTAACTCTGCTCTCATTGGAAGCAATGGGACTTCTATCACCAACTTCAAAAGGGGCAGAATAAGACCAATATTGAGCAGTTCTGAACAGCCCAAACTTTTTGTATTTTCCTTTCATTATAACATCTCTATGTAACCCTAATATTCTAAAATTCGGGCAGTATAATTTATTTCAGGTTGGGACTGGTGCTGAGTATGTGGAAATTGTATAATAACGCACTACCAGAACCCTTGATTAAACAATGGAGAAATGTGCTATTTGTAGATTTTAAACATTAAATATTAAAATGCAGCTTCACATGGTGGTTTGATGGGGAGGAAGAACATTCATGTTCATTTTCTTATGGCTACAAGCACAGAGATTAATTGACAAAATGCCTATACATGAATTTCTGTGAGGGATCTTGCATAAATTCAGATATTGACATTGTTTATTTGTAGTAGAACTTTGGGCCTAGACAATGTATCTTTATGCAGATACAGCATCTGTTTAACGATCTCAGTTATTATTCACATACTGCATTTCAGATTTATCGAGTGGAAAAAAGCTATTAAAACTCTTAAAGTAAAAATGACTGTAATTATCTCTGCTTTATTGTATTCTTGATATCAGACATCTTGCTGGTTATGTTTTAGTCTTTTGTCTCAATAATTCTTAATTTAGATCTAGCACAGTGACACGACTAAAGTGCAGAGCACATTCAGATAGTATCTGTGATGAAATCATGACTCCCCGGGGTCAATGGGAGTTTTGCCTTTTACTTTAAGTGGGTCGGGGATTTCACTCCGAAAGTTTAATTGAAAATTGTGTTCAAAGTTGAACTGGACTTAGTTTAACTAGAGACTCAGATGTTTCGCTTGTGTCTATTAATATCAATTTATTCAAAATCACTCCTCTTCTTATATCAGGAGATAGCACTAAATTTAACTGGAACTACAATTTGTCACACTGAATTTCTTTTTATTTATATACAAATTATTTCTTTTTCTCCATCACATACACGCACAGTGTATATCAATAACTACAGTATCCCTCATACCAAAATTAACTACATTTGGGCTCATGCTGGGCACCATCAAATGTCACTAGTGATGGTTGTCACTTGTACACTATACTCTCATCATGACAGAAACAAAATTTCATTTTTATTATAAGTGGAACTGGTTGGGAATTTTCTAATAAAACCTTTTTTCCCCCATTAGAAGACTATTCATGGGAAAGGGTCAGTATTGACAAGTTTCCCAATTTAAAAGAAACATAGGATACAATTTTGTAATTGTTGAAAGCAGATATTTTAACATTTTTTAAGTGAAAAGTTTGTTTGTTTGTTGACTGGTTTTCAATTCTAATTCACACACACGCAGGTAAAAATAAAAAGGTCAAAATCAAAACGAAACATGTAGAAATTATTGAAGCAAAGCATTTTGATTGACCCAATCTGAATCGATTTTCAAATTATCAGTTTGTGAACATTTTTAGAGAGAGACTTTGACTTTTTGTCCCATTTTGGGACGGAAAACATTTTTGAACTCTCCAGCTCCCAGGATAGAAAAGCCACTTCCGGCCAGCTGCAATTACAAGACCTTGTGGTAAGCATATTGCCCATAATCACACACAGTACTTTGACTTGCGAGATCTCTCACACAGTGCATACATTTGGGAAAGGGTATCTACATTTCTTATCACTGCCAGTTTAAAAAGGAGGGAAAGAGCTGACGGGGGGGAAAAAAATCAATCAGTCCCCTTTCCTCCATATGAGTACCAAAATTACATCATTCTTGCAAAAGGAATGTCTGAGGGCAGAAGGCTCAGCTAAGAAGGAATAGGAGAGAAAATAGCATTTGCAGCCTATTTTACATGCTTTGCATCATCATGCAACAGGAAAACAACATCGCTATGAATCCCTGATGGGATGCATGTAATATTCCACATTTACTTAGCATGTTTTGTCCCAGAGTATCTAAAGGCTTTTTACCCTATATGCATACTACACCACTTAATTGCAGCTACTACTGGAGTGGAGAGCAACCACCAGTGGGCACACAATACACTGCACAGTGTGGAAAGGCTAGCTCCACACCATGCAGGACCCTGGCTACCTCTCCATGCTGCCACGGCTTCACAGCAATTGTTACTACCAATTGCCATGTAGACATATTCTTAGCTACTCCATTTTCCACTAATATTGTTAACCAAGGTGTATTAGAAAGTGGGATTACACAATAGTAGCAACTTTTCTCAAAAGAATAATTACAATAATGGTATTTGAGCATCATTCACAAGCTTTAGAGGTGTCTGAGAATCTCACCTGAGAGGAACAGGGCTGCTTCAGGAAGGTTGCATGGTAAACTACATGGATACTTTATGTTGTCATCTGCTATTAACAGACATTGATCAATAAGCTATACCCCTCTGTCATCTGCAACACTGTGATGACCTAGCCGTTATCAGGAGTTTTCAACTTTCTAAGTAGTTTGTGCTGGTACTGGAAGCATGCTAATCAGAAACAAAAAGTGACCGGCTTTTTATGCATTCTGATTCTTAGATGGACCTGATGTTGAATGTCCTATTTTTTAAGCACTCAAAATTCAGCATAAAACTTTTTTTCCCCCAAGGTACACAATTGCTTAAATACTCAGTATTCCCTAGGTTGCTATCTATTCAAAAACAGATATCTTCCGGTGTTAAACAGACAGTTATTTCATGCCCTGCTGGAGTTTAATTTGCATAGTCTGTCTCCACATCAACAAAGACCAAGTACTTATATCTATATATATAAATGTACCAAAGACAGGTTACTTAATGGAATAAAAGCTGTTTGTTGTGGGATATACTGGAATGAGAGTGGCTGAGTAATTCTGTACTGGAATAATATATGTCAATTACATAGGGCTATCATTAGATAACAATATAAGCAACTGCTTGAAATGTGAGCTAAGACTATGGTTGTCTTTCTGGTTAACATTGCAATGGACTTGTGATTGAGACAGCTCATCACTGCACCTTAGCTCACTTGGAAGTGAGCAGGTACCAACAAATAAAATACCCACATGGACCCCTTGCCGCCAACACTTGCCATTCTACTCTTTGAACTTCAAGAACACTAAGGGCCACCCTATTTTGATGGTATTTGTGGGAGTTTGTAGAAACTCTGCACTACACTGCTGGATGGCAGCGAAACATAGGCAATGAGAAAGGCTGAAGAGCACCAGATTGACTTTTTCAATTCTTGTCATCTTCATCAGCTTCTCCACATCAAGTGGGAGAACAAGATCCAAAATGAGTATATTTGAAGCCTAACCTGACAACTGCCTCCATCCGTATTGGTTCAATTTCAGTGGCTTTCTTGGCATGGCCAACCATCCTAATAATATGCCAGTGATGGACAGAGACTGAATATCCATCCAGATCACCGTATGGACCTAGCTAGAGGTCAATCTGCATGGCACTGAATCTGCAAGGAGGCTATGTCCCTTTGGGATTTGATGATGAAGTTTATACCTCCAGGATACAACTTTACATCATCAGAAAGTCATCTCTATTTAACAATGTGATGTCCTTTCTTAAAGCACCATTTATACAGATATTAGTTTGGAACATAACATCAAAAATAAACTCCTGGAGAAGCTCTGTACAACATATATATCCCCTTTCCTCGTGTCGGTAATGGAAAAAGTAAAGAGTGGTAAAACACAGACACTAACAATATTATCTATCCTGAAAAGTTTCTGTGGTTAATCTAATATAGGGCCAGGGCAGGAACTGAGGCAAAGATATCCTCTGTAGGTTGGGTTACTTTCCCCCCTACACTAAGCACAGTTAACTTCTCTTTTTAGAGGAGAACTCAGCCTTGCCTTCTAGGCAGGAAACATCACAAACGAAAGGACTACAGTATTACAAAATCCTTCCATAGAATAGAGAAGCAGAGAGACAGGATAAGTGGCAAGAGTCAACATTCAGCATCCATCTATTGATCTTCTTTGAAGTCTTTGTCTAGTAACACTGTCTGTCTCTGCAATCGAGTCCACATGTGCTAAACACTTGGTGTCAGGACAGAACTTTGAGAAAGGACCTAGCAAATAGCAGGGGTAGTGCTGGTTTGAAAGAAACAAAACAAAACACCAAGGAAACCATTTTCATTAACACTTTTTCCTGGTTATCATTACAAACATTTTACAACAAAAATGTCCCAAATAGCTTCAGAGCTAGCTGGAAGAAAGAAAAATAATATTAATAAATTTGACAATAAAATGATCCCATTTTTGACCAGCTCTACCCATAATATTACTAATCCACTCATCATGGGACACATTAACAAAGCATGCATGCTGCTGAAGCCTTGAAGCTTCCATTTGGAGAAGTAATAAAGAGACTTTACGGTGTTATTACATCTTTAAAAGGTAGCCAGCATGTTTATTTTACTGTTTCTGCACTGATAAGATTTCAGAATGCAGTGGAACCTAACACCAGGTTTCCAACAATGTGGGTTTAGAACATAGCCATTTAACCAAAGATAACACATTCCTTCTAACTGGTTTGACTAATCCCTAGTTACCCTACTTTACTGAAAAGCAATTCTGAACAGAAAGGTGTTTTTCTGGACTTTTCATACTGGCCCATTCTCAGAGTTTTCCAGCAGGGGGGATGATGTAATGGCCAAAACAGGTGTATACCAAAATTATTAAAACAACTGGATCCTTATAAGAGCACCATATAGGACTGTAATAGAATGCCAATGTTTCCTGAAACTTGGCACCCTATTAGCAGGGGTTAATCCTTTAGAAATAGTGTTGGTGGCCTCTGCTGACTTGCTGACGCAGGTGACTCTTTATTCCACCTGGACACAAGGGCGGAAGGAGTGGCTCTGTAGAGATGATCTAAATTGTGGGTTGAGCAATCCTGAAGGAGGAACCCCTCAAACAGCCAAACTGGGCTGGGGGAGAGAAAGGTTTGAGTTGATCTTTGTTATTCTATGGTTTTGTTATTAAAGCCAAACTCCCTGGAAAGGGAGTGAGTGTGGACTTTGCATGGACTGTGCTTACAGAGAAGGTTGGGAAAAGCATTTGTACACAAATGGTGTCAGGAGTCTTATGGGAATTAAAAAGGGGCAAACTAGACATAGCCAAAAAAGAAACAGCAGAAGCAGATGTTCCGCCGCTTGTGTAAGGAAAGCCCCTGGTGAGCCGGGATGGTTTGCTTACCTGCCGCGTCCACAGGTTCAGCCAATTGCGGCTCCCAGTGGCCGTGGTTCGCTGCTCCAGGCCAATGGGAGCTGCTGGAAGCGGCCGCCAGTACGTCCCTAGGCCCACGCTACTTTCAGCAGCTCCCATTGGCCTGGAGCAGCAAACCGCGGCCACTGGGAACCATGATCGGCTGAACCTGCGGACATGGCAGGTAAACAAAGTGGCCCGGCCTGCTTGGGGCTTTTCCTGAGCCAGTGAAGGAACAAGTTTGGGAACCCTGTTCTACAGGCTTGTTAACATGGTAAGAGCAGACACAGCCATGGCTGTCAGTGAATGCTGGGCATTTTGTCCAAGGTGAGATTGGGCTGGGTGATGAGCACATAGCCTGCTTGGTCACCTTCAAGTAGGAAGTTAGTGCTGCTCAGTGGGGGAAGGAGTCCTGGGCAATCTGTTTGAGCTCATTTTTTGACAGGAAAGGTACCAGCTGCATATGGGGCCCTGCATGAGCTGGTTGCCACTAGCTACCAAGCAGCTGAACCTGCCATCCTGAGTTGCTTAGGATCTTAGAGGAAATTCCAGGCATTAATATCAGGGTGAGCCCCCTTTTCCATGGGTTATTGGCAAGCAGTGTGAGCATCTCTACCCCTGACAGATCAACTAGGCTTTATAGGTTGAAAATGTTGGCCTGTGTGACTTGAGGGCGTCAGAGTTGCAGCTGGGATTAGTCCCTTCGCAATGTCTCTGGCTTAGTCCACAAGTCTATAGTACCCTGCCTCTCATGCTCTTAAGCTGCGCTTCCTCCTTGTGGTGAGAAGTAGTGCCAGCTGCTTAAAGAAGAGCCAGCTCATCTGCAGCAGAGAGCTTGTGGTATCCCTAACACCATCAGCATTACCCTGAATGGCTGTATTCCCTGCAGTTTTGAACTGATGTAGCATCTTCCCTAATAGCAAGGCATATAGCATTTGTTTTTTTCCTGAACCCAAGAGCAAAGCTTTGTGTCTGTGAAGGGAGTGTTAAAAACCTGTGATCATGAGATTGAAAAACACGGAAAAAACTATCAGGCCCCTAGAGATCACTTTGCATTAGGTTTCATTTTCAAGGGTATTTTTTGCAAGGAAAAAGGCATTGCAGTTTCCTTTAAAAAATATTAAAGCTTGAACTCCCCTTCTAGGTCTCCCAGATTAGGAGATGACAGAATCATAGGTGCTGCAAATTTGCACGAAGGCCAGCTTTCATCCTAGGACTCACGGCTACACTATCAAGCATATCTCTCTCACGCACTTATTTCTCTTGGGAAAGAAAGCTCAGACACATTAATCTTCAGAAGCCCTTAACTATATTAGCATTATGCTTGAGGGACTATTGGCAGTATATTGACTGAAAAAATACTGCTTGTATGTACTCTTAAGTATATGTATTAGGCAAGGTCAGATAATTTGTTTAGTTTTTGAAGCAATTCAGTTTAAATAGAACAGGATGTTTCTCTTCTGCACTGTAATAACAAACCACAGTATAATTCACTGTGGGTTCCATTGTATTTCAGAAATCTGCTAAATATTAACTGTAGCAAAATACTCGAGAAGCCAAGTCTGATACACGAAGATTAAAATAGACAAGAACAGCTAAACCCTACCAGAATCTACGATGAGCCTTAATAAACTATTAGCATCATTATCTGCCCATTACTGAAAATCCTACACTCAATCCCCGGTAACAAATGTTGAAAATCCCAAAAAAGTAAAACTAAGCAAAAATAATATCCAAAGCCATGAACTTTTTCTTGATTTTTAAGCAAATGCTTTATTAATTTCACTAGTATTTAACTGACATATTTCTCGTGTTGAAAAAATGTATATTCAAAGTGCTTTATAAAATTATTATGCTAAAACACAAACAAAACAAAAAACAACTTTGAACCACTGCACCATGGAACAACTTAAACCTTTACCTGAACCTAACGAATCAAACAGAGCAATTACCTACGCTTCACTTTCACAATGAAACTTTGGGTGACCTTTAATATAATTTTAGCCATTTTGGTCAGATAATTTGAGAAATCTGAACCAATTCTCAGAATTTCCTGGAATTCTGCATTAATATTATATTATTAATTATTATTAGTTGGCTGACATTTGCTTCTTTGTTAAGAAGAACACATCTAGAAGTGGTATCATCTGGTTGCCATCCATAAGATATCTACAGCTCAGATTTTAAAAGCTTTTTTCAAGTATTAAAAGTGGGTGGGTGGAGGGAGAAAAAAATCTGAATAATCTTATGACTTTCTATAGCTCTTTCCTTTCTCTAGCAAAATTGTAATGACTCCCTGTCCTGTTTATCTACAAAAGTAAATATTTGGTTTAGCCAAAGACATTAGACAGAAAAACATTCACAGAAGGCTGAAATGTTAAAATAAGAAATACTAACTGGTAAATTTTTTCCCTATCTGAAGGCACCATGGCAGATGACTTTTCACTTTCTGCTGGCGACATATATATATTTTCCTGTACGTGGCCATAACTCAACCTCTCATTTTTCTCTCCTGTATAGAGAGATTATTGCTTGACTGCCTTTTCAGAAAAATTCAGTTTAGTCTGACTTTAAAAAGATGAACTGCAAAAACTGTGGTTTTTTAAATTAAATTAAAACCCTGTATCATTAACAGAACATAGGCATACACTACACATTATGGGTGAGATTTGCAAAAGGCAACTACGTTGGAGGACAGTTAGGCCAATGCTGAGTGTTTAGAAAGCCCTGACAATGAATACACTGACTCTATTGAAAGAGGTTTAGAAGGAGTTGCTGAGGCCAGTGAACTTCGATTCATTTTCCGATCTATTCTACACACAGGCGTCACATTAGTCCAAACCATCCTTTTTGCCTATGAAGGGCTGGACATACTTTCTTCTGAGAGATGGTATTCCTGGATTGGATGGAGGAAAGTGTTCCAGACCTTCACTATTAGCTAAGTGCTAAGCCTTCTGCCTCTAAGCTACTGCAAGGCTCTGTCAGCTCTTATGATGCTCAGAGGCCCAAAGTGATCTTCCATGTGACTGGCTTATGTTTACATTTGAAGACAAGATATTTTAAGGGAATGCAGTGTTAGTGGAAGATGTCTGCTGCCTGCCCAGAAGAACTAAGTCTCCTCTTTATCCACAGACCAGGTACAGCATGAGCTGCAGAAATCTGAGCTCTTTATCCCCATGCCCAGCAATGTGTTTCAACAATGATGTGGAAGGATCACTTGTTGGGGGAATAAGGGAATTCACACTGCAAATTGTTAAAATCTTTGGCTTCTCTAATAAGGCTGCTATTGAGTGTGATACTGTTTGGGGGAGATATGGACATCTCATCTGTCTGCTGGGAAATGGATTGAGACAATCAGTGTATTTCACTTGTTATGAGACAATAGGCTCTTTTGGTTAGTACTTCAAAACAAAACTGAAGATGAAGCATTTCCATCATTATGAATCATCTAGAGGAGGAAAGGCAGGAGGGAAGAAATGGTCTTTTAAAATAGCAACTATAGCAGTGAATTGTCCCCTCACGCCAATAATTGCAGCTCACTTTTTAATAAAAGCCAAAAACAATTCCACAATAGATTTATTTTTCCTGTGCTCTCTATGCTTTTTAAGGCAGTCCTGGTGCCTCAAACTTTTACAGAAAGACAGTGAATTCTAAACTCAGTCTTACTGGATAAATGGAAGATTAAAACTAAATAGTTTAAAAGCAATTAACCTGTATTTATGTATACTTTTACTACTCTGCATACATACTGTTACAGTTTCAGGATTTAAAACAGTAGGCCAGATTCACTGGTACACTCTGGCTATTTTTGTGGTGCTTTGGTGACAGAAAGCAGCTGTAAACCATAGCTACACAAAGCAGCCAGGGCATGCCAGTAAATCCGATCCTGACAGTTTACCTTATGGACTTAATAAATGGAGGATGGAGAGAAAAGTTCTGAGACTGAAACAAAGAAAGCAACAGATTCTAACCATATTTTGCCTCAAAGTCTAGTCTAATATCTTGGTAATTGATATAGACACTAAACTAAAGAGCTGTTTTATACCGACACACACACACACACACACACACACACACACTTCTTAAAAGTGTTGTATAAACTCATTAAAAACTGTTCCTGTGTTTGTGCCTCACATAGAAGCAGCTTTCCAAAAAAGCCTAAAGATGTCACATAGACAAGACTACTTTGCAGGTATATAGGATGTAAGCTTTCTTTCAAGAATCTCCAGTCCTTTACAAACATTTTCTCACAACTTTCATGAATGTCTCCCTTACTTACATAGCTGGCCAAAAAAAGTCAAAGTAAGAGAAGAGATTCTTGAGCAGTCTGACCCTACTCAAGAAATTTGCAGTTGTGTCCATGGACAAAGAGGAAAACACTGGTGTCTCAGCAATCCAGAATTGCAGATGTAGACTCTCCCTTTACTTCTGCACTGGACAATCGGCTGAAGTTGTTAAAGAGAGATTTCAAATCAAATTACAATCCTGCTAGTGGGAAAAGATGCTGTTGTCTGGTATTCAGTACCTTCCTCAACACTTTTTGGAACTGTTATATTTCAGAATCAGGAAGAGAAGCGTATGATGTTTTGTGCCTGCCTTTACAACATCACAGCAGAAAACTGGGCCTAGAGTGATTATATATGGTCAGAATGTGTACAGCAAATGAGAAGTGTGGTGTTTTGTCATATACAGTAGAAACATTTGATACTGTAGTTGTCACTAAAGTCAGATGTTAGTCACTGAGTATCCCTGCTATGCTTGGTAGGTAAGTCAGTGAGACACATTCTACCCCTCACACACACAAATTAGGCTAAACCCCACTAATATCAAGGGGGCTATACCTGATTTACACTAATGTGAGAGAAGAATCAGGCTAAAGTATGATTATTTTCTACCTGTAGACACATGGTAAAAATCTGTCATGTGCCATTTGATAATGTTGTGGTCCTGACTTGATTAATGAGATGGGAAAGGATGTTGTTTTCAGTGACGTACCCAAGCATTTTTCTTCAAAGTTGCCATTGCTAATTTGGTTGAGTTTAAGATTGCTAATAATGGTTAATGTACTGTGGTTCTTTAAAATTCTCTAAACTCATCAAATATATTTTATGTGCGGAAAATAAAATACACTTGATTACTTACCCTAGAGTTTTATAATAAAAGAATGGCAGAAGTGCATTGGATGACTGTTCCAGAGCACTTATCCTCTGGGCACTTGATGCTGTAAATGCTTAGTACTTTCTCTGACTTTTTTATAAACTATATACAGTGTCTTTGTTGACTTCACTCCTTACCTAACATGCCCCCCCACACCAGGGCTGCCAAGAGGGGAGGGCAAGAGGGGCAATTTGCCCCAGGCCCCGGCCTTGCAGGGGTCCCCTGGAGAGTTTTTCGGGGCCCCTGGAGCAGGGTGCTTCACTCGCTCCAGGGGGTCCGGAAAACTCTTGCGGGGCGTGGGCCCCAGGAGCTTCCTCCACTCCCGGTCTTCGCCGGTGGGGGGTCCTTCCACTCTGGGGCGAAAGGACCCCCTGCCGGCGAATTACTGCCAAAGCGCAGCAGGGTCTTCGGCGGTAATTCGGCGGCAGGGGGGCCGTTCCGTTCCGGGACCCGCCACCAAAGTGCCCCGGAGACCCGCAGTGGGGGCCCCCCGCCACGGAAGATCCGTCTGCACTTCGGCATCAGATCCCGCTTCGGCAGTAATTCGGCAGCGGGGGGGGGGGCCCCACCGCAGGTCTCCAGGGCACCTCAGCGGCGGATCCCGGACAGAAGGGCCCCCCGCCACCGAATTACTGCTGAAGCGGAGGCGCCCTGCTGCCGAAGACCCCAGGCCCCCGGAATCCTCTAGGCAGCCCTGTCCCCCCCCAACATGCTCCCCAAAGCTTCCTGAAGGTTTAGGAACATGGAGATTAGGGAGCTGAAGTAGCAAATATGAGCATACAACAAATGACATTTGATCTGGAACAAGTTTGTAGGATTAGACAGATGGGTGAAAGATTTACAGGGAAGATGGGAATTTAGCTTGTTCCTTTTAACTGGTAAAATAGGTAATAAATAACACAGATTTGTGAGAAGTTAATCCTGAAACAATTTGCTTCTATGTAAAAAAGGCCTTGAGATGGGCTTTAGGGATAGTTTAATACACAACTTTAAATGTCAACTCTTAGTGTTCCATCTACTACTACTTTCCCCTTTGCAATAATTTATTACCTGCTTTAACAGAATGAATATCATGAAGACTTGATATTAATCGAAGCCTTTTCATTGGAATTCTCTCTTTCAAAATCATGTTATTCCATGAAGAATTTAAACCTCAAGTAATTAGCCACTGTCATGGTATAATTCCCCACTCTGAACCTTAGCGTTCAAAAGATGGGGTACCAGCATGAATTAATATAAGCTCAATTACCAGCTTAGTACTTGTAGCGCTGCCACCAACCAGGAATTCCAGTGCCTGGTACACTCTGGTCCCCCCAAAACCTTACCTGGGGACCCCCAAGACCCAGACCCTCTGGATCTTAACACAAGGAAAGTAAACCCTTTCCCTCACCGTTGCCTCTCCCAGGCTTCCCCTCCCTGGGTTACCCTGGAAGATCACTGTGATTCAAACTCCTTGAATCTTAAAACAGAGAGGAAAATTCACCTTCCCCCCTCCTTCTCAATCCCTCTCCCAGACTCTCCCTGAGAGAGAAAGTAATCCTAACACAGAGAGAAAATTAACTTCTCTCTCCCTCTTCCCTCCTTTCTCCCCACCAATTCCCTGGTGGATCCAGACCCAGTCCCCTGGGATCTCACACCAGAATAAAAAAAACTATCAGGTTCTTAAACAAGAAAAGCTTTTAATTAAAGAAAGAAAAAACAGTAAAAATTATCTTTGTCAATTTAAGATGGAATATGTTACAGGGTCTTTCAGCTATAGACACTGGGAATACCTTCCCAGCCTAAATATACAAGTACAAAGTAAAATCCTTTCAGCAAAATACAAATTTGAACTCCTTCCAGCCAAATACACATTGCGAAGAAAGAAAACAAACATAAGCCTAACTCGCCTTATCACCTAGTACTTACTATTTTGAATCTATAAGAACCTGTATCAGGGAGATTGGAGAGAAACCTGTTTGCACGTCTGGTTACTCTCAGAACCCAGAGAGAACAACCACCAAACACTAAACAGCACACACAAAAACTTCCCTCCCTCAAGATTTGAAAGTAGCCTGTCCTCTGATTGGTCTTCTGGTCAGGTGACAGCCAGGGTCACTGATCTTGTTAACCCTTTGCAGGCAAAAGAGATATGAAGTACTTCTGTTCTATTAACCCCTATCATCTGCTTATGATAGTCACTTACAAATACAAGGGGCCAGAGCCTCAGCTCCGGCGATGACCATTCAACTCCAAGGATGACAAGAGGATGCAAAATTGCTCTTTGTGCTCCCCTGATCTTTAGCCACTCTGTGTCAACTATCATAGACCCCCAATGGGTGAGTTCAGTAGCTGGGGATTGTCAGTACATAGAAGATCTCAGGCCATACTCCTTCAACCCCAACTATGCTGTTAGATAGGACAAGCTCTATGCCATATGAGGAATCCTCCTCCTAGTGTCAGATCAGCTGGCTCAGGGTTCCGTTGCTTTAATAGCTGCTGCAGTGCCATACAGGATTTCTGGTGTAGTCCCCACATTTATTTTTAAGACTACTTCTAGACTGATCTTTTGGACATTTGAGACAATGCTCAATGAACCCTGCCTGAAGCTTCTCAGTTTATCAGATCCAGACCACCTTTCTGCATCCAGATTGCTTATGTTTGGCAGCTTGTTGAAAGGATGTACAATTTGATTGTAGGAATAAGTCTGCAATACAATCAATTCGTTGCTCCAGAATCCAAGCATTTGCAAGTAACTTCTCAATTTTTCAGATCTGCAAAAAGCTTGGAGGCTTTTATCCTAGGCCTTTTTATTAATCCAAAAGGAAACTTGAGCTTGATGCTGTTAATTGTTTGAAGTACAGCACCTAGGCTGGGATACATTGACATGTTGCCTTCCTGCATAACTTTGTGGAGAGGTACATAAAGCTGCCTTCTTCACTGTTACTCTTGAGTCCTTAATCACCACTATTCAGGGTAAAACAAATATTCCAAGTACAAGGACTGGAGTCAAATGCCATACATTTTTAACATGAGGATGGACTGTCTGCTGTTTGTAAGAAATCCTACCACAATGAGACCTGGCTACCAAAGCTCTCTAAAGCAGATGTCCTTCACACTTCCAGAAGACAGGCACCTACTCTGCACCAGGTCCCAGAGCAGCATCAGAGCCGTTCTACAACTGCTGATGCACTGCAGTTTCCAATTGCTCTGACACTCCACACCCTTGCCTCTCTCTCTGGAGAGCAAATGACTGGTGGATTGAAAATCAGTAGCTGTGGTGCTTTGATGAGCCAAGCCTTACCCCCTCTGACCTAAAGCTGACCGCCTGAGGACTTGAGGGTAAACTGAGCTCAGACACCTGGCACTAGTTCCACAATTTTTAAAAACTGAATCAGACCAATGGTCCACAGGTGCAGCTCTAGGCACCAGCAAAGCAAGCACCTGCTTGGTGCAGCCCATTTGCAAGGGTGACATGGAAGATGAGAACCAACAGGGGGCTCTGGGACCTGTAGTTCCTTGGTTAGCTCCCTGCCTATAGAGCCAGCCCTGGAGCAGGGAAAGAACTACATTTCCCAGCATTCCCTTGGCCACTACCAACTGGAAAGGAAGGAGGGGGACCTCATGCAGTAGTGTGCTGTGAATGGTAGGGAGACCATATTTTAACATTCAAAAAACAGGACACTCCAGGCGGAGGGAAGCCCCAGCCTGCCACCATCCACTACCTCTGACTGCCCTCACAGAAACCCCAACCCATCCAACCCCCCCCGCTCCCTGTCCCCTAATCACCCCTTCCCGGGACCCCTGCCCCCAACTGTCCCCCAGGACCCCACCCCCTATCTAAGCCTCCTTTCTTGTCCCCAACTGCCCCCTCCTGTGACCTCACACAACTTCCCCCCAGGACCCCACCCCCTACCTGTCCCCTGACAAACCCCTGGGACTCCCATGCTTATCCAACCACTGCCTGTGCCCTGACTGCCCCCCCGAACCTCCGCCCCATCCAACGCCCTCCCGCTCCCTGTCTCTTGACTGCCCCCCCCCCCAGAATTCCCTACCCCTTCTCCAACCTCCCAGCCCCCTTACCGTGTCACTCAGACCAGCGTGTCTGGTTCCACACAGCTCCAGACACGCTGCTGCATACATGCTGCTGTGCTCCCCAACAGAGCCCACAGACCCCCTCCCCACACACACACACCCAGCACCTGCCTTCCAGATTTGAACACCTCAAAATTCAGGAGTGCTCAAGCTCAGTTTGGGCTGCTGTTACTTCATTTCTCTCAAATCAAATATACTGATCCACTGTAACTTGCTTTAGAAAAAGTAGGATAAAATTGAGCAAGAAATGCTTCCCAGTGGTTATTGGGACTGGAATTGCTATTTTCAACAGACATTGCCTTTTTTTTGTTTGTTTGTTTGTTTGAAAGGAAGACAGTGATATTGCATTGGCAAATTCCCCATAGAAAGAAAGCATGGAACAAAAGAATAATAAAGGCACCTCAATTTTTCCTCATTTATGGAGGACAGTCTTATAATATGCATCCAGATATCTTCCAGTCACACAAGCTGAAAATTGTTCCATTTTACTACAGCTCTTTAACCATATGGGAACCAATTCTGTCTGTGTTTTGTGCACATCCAAAATTCCTGCTGAATGACCCGCCCTGGGAGCAAGTTACCAGTGACCCATGGCTGCGGTGGAAGGAGAGTGCAGGTTGGGTGGGGGAGAGCCCAGGGCTGGGGTGGCAGGAGGTGTGGATGGGAGGCAGCCAAAAATTTTTTTGCTTGGGGCAGCAAAAAACCTAGAGCCAGTCCAGATGGTCCATCTTGTCCAGTATCCTGCCTCCAACAGCAGCCAATGCTAGATGCTTCAGAAGAAGATGCAAAGCCCCCTACATAGGACAATTATGCTATAAAGTGCCCCTGGTGGAGTTTCATCCTTCCTCCAAGCTGTTAGTTGTATCCTGAAGCACAAGTGTTTGTACCCATTACAAAGTTTTATACCAGCTCATGTAGCTGCAGAGATTCTTATTTTTCATAAGAATGTTTAGTTTTGTATTCAATGCTGCTAATTTATTGCTCTCACCTCCCGAGTGGTGGCACCAGTTGACCTGTCTGAGGCCCTTTGCAGCTGTAGTAGAGGGAATATGATTTGGCCTATGTATGTTAGACTTACATGTCTTTCCTCCTGCATTTCTAATTAACGGATGCCTCTCCAACATCAAGGCTTCCTCAAAATAATTAACAGTTTAGCTATTTAACTCCTGTTCTCAATACCAGTATTACTAAGGGCCTCATTCAAAGCCCACTGAAGTCAATGTGACTTACAACTCTTTCACAGCCTGTTCCCTGTATTATAGGCAGTAAGTTAAACCATTGAAATGACAGATAAACTGGCAGTTTTCCAATAAACTGGTGCTTCTAAAATAGCACTGTTTGTTTTAATAAGCACTGATAATGGTTCAGCTATTTAATCTCTAATTTCATGCATCGTCAACAGATGTAATTCCTGTGCACCTTTATTTTCATCAACTACTTGTTTACCACTCAGCAACATCAATATCACTAAGATTCTGAACCTGAAATCCATTCCTTGTGAGTAGACTCCAGATCCCATGTGGAGCCCCATTGGTTCCTTATTTTTTCTTTTCAATGGATTTACACTGAGGGAGTTTTATATGCAAGGAAAAACGGTTTTTTCTAGCTGCCAGACCTCCAATCCCACACTGGAAATGAAGCACTGCTCTTTTTGACCCATGCACCCTTCACAATAAACATCTGTAGGTTATTTAACAATTATGTTGCTGATAAGCAAGCCCAAAGTGAATCCAGCTCACTTTGGTACTGCTCCCCTGGTATTACAATGACAACAAGCAAAAAAAACAAACAAAAAAACAAACAGTTAAAATTTAATTCCTTTGAGAACATAAGCACTGTAGGTATTACTTGGAACACATACAGGGAGCAGGTCTGTTGAGTAAGCAAGTGTTTCTATGAAGTTACTTTTCTGAACATATGCAGGCTTTAAGGGCCAGACTCTGGCTGCTTGGCACCACTCCTAGTTTAACTGGTTGGTTTATGGATGCTTATGTCACTGAGGTGGTGCAGAGTTGCCAGATCATACTGATGAGTCTGGTCCTACATCTCAATAGACAAGCTATTCATCATGGAGTTTAACATTTTTGCAAGCTGTAAAACTGGCTTGTATAGAGGGCAAAACATGCCAAAAACAATTTGTGGACAAGATTTATGAGAAAACTATTCAAGATGCAATGATTTGTGTAGTCAATGTATTTTGATTATCTGATTACCACTTTTCAGTTGCCAGTGACAGAAATAATCTCTCTCTATAAAATTACAAACTCATTGAAATTAAAGTGGGAGCAGATGGAAAGCTGTTTCAGTTGTTGATATTTTTAGTTTCTGAACACCCTTCAAAGCATCTAGTACTGTTACACTATAACATATTTAGGATAAAGCAACAACATCAACACCTTTCCTCATTCCAGAAACATGAAGGTTATAAACCAATTGGTCAATCTGATGCACACAGCACAGAGTTGAAAAACTGACAACAAATAATTTCTATTAAAAAATTCACCTTTATCCTGTACATGACTTATTCTCAACGTGTATAATTTAGAATACATACAGCTCTGTTCGGTATATAATTCTTGGTTTGCAGATTATTTACTAAGCGTTCACTGTGAACGGACCAGACTCAGTTCATGTAAACTAGCATAGCTTCATTAGCTTCAATGGCTCTATACCAATTTATCAGACTGAGGATCTGTCCCAAAATCTGTAATTCACAGTTCATGCTTGTTGATAGAAAATCCTACATGACTACTTTTTTCTCGAAGCAAATGACCAACAGAGTCACAAATCCAATATGCAATTTGAAATTTCCTTTTTGTGTATACTAGAAAATGGGATCAACATGTTGTGAGAGTTTATGCTACTAAAGTTTGAGCCCTCAAACGTTCTCAGAAAGAGAACACAAGGATTGTGACCACTTTCAAATCTATATTCACCTTCCATTTATCTATCTAGGTAGTTTCTTATATTGGCATTCATCACCCTAGTATCAGAATGTCTTCATACTGAACTGAGCATTCACAGAATTCTACCCTGCACCCTATGATTCATTCATCTTAGAAAATACGCATGGATATAAATATAGCATGGGAGGAGAATGCAGACCAAACTAAATGTGAACGTTGTCCAGAAGTCTACGGGACAGATTATCCTTTCATTTATACCCATGCAACTTTATTTATTTTAATAGACTTATGATGGTGTAAATGAGTGCAGAATTTGGCCTCAAGACTGATTTTAAAGATGAGACAAAATACAGCGCAAGAGGATAAGTCAGCTATGATGTTCTTAGATGTTTAATTGTTTAATTCTAGCATGCTGTGCTAGTTTTCTTGGAATAGCTACTGTAAGACTGAACACTGAATTTGGAATTTGAATGTAAATACTTTATTCATTGAAGTAGCTTGTGCTCAATGAAGTAATGATAAAACATTCTGTTATGGGAGATATATGGCATATCAATATATGCATGAAACAACTGATTATTTTAAGCATCCCATTCTCTCAGTAACAAGGAAATAATTAAGTTATCTTACAATATCCTCCACGACAATCTATGATGAACATGCAACAAAACCTTTTCTGCCACATTATTGCAGCTCCATCTGTGCATAAATTTTTAAAGGAAACCAGAAATCTGGTGAAATTCAAACAGAACTTCCAGACTTGGGCCACTTTTATGTACCTTTTAGCTAGCTTGTGCTGAGTTTCAAGTGTGCTTATGCACGTACATGGATTTGGATAGAAATTCATACGTATTAACTGGCTCCTATTTGAAGCTATGCATAACTATAGTTCTTGACAAAGTTTTGAAATTGAAATTGATTTACACAGAAACTGGAAAGAAAGTTATCAGGGGTTCATATAAACCTAACCCCCTCCGAGTTTTACATGGGATATGTAAAAATACCAACCATGATGGTTTCAGAAATGTGTGCCTTGTGCCAATTTGCAATAATTAGCCATGAGATTAGGTACATGTTTTTGCACCTCCACCCCAATTTTTGGATTTTTGGAGACTCTCGCAATAGCTAGGCACAAAAGGGCAAGTGGAAATGGAAGTGTTGCCATTAATTCACAACTTCTTTAAATCTTGTAGATTTTAAAAGGTAATGCTATATGTGGTGTTTGTTATAGATCCTGGATGAGGAAAAGGGCCAAGTTCAGCACTAGCACCATTCACTTCACTGGACACATGGACTGAATATGGCCCATTATTTTTAGTGGTATGCAGGGCCAGTACAAGGATGTTTCGCACCCTAGGCGAAACTTCCACTTTGAGCCCTCCTCCCCACCTCCGCCCTGAGGCACCCCCCCTTCTGAAGCTCCCCACTGCCCACTGTCCGCCCTGAGGCACTCCCCCCCCAGCTCACCCCTGCTCCGCCTCCTCCCCGAGCGCTGTGGCTGCTTCACTTCTCCCGGCTCCCAGGCTTGTGGCACCAATCAGCTTAGGTGCTGCAAGCCTGGGAGGTGGGAGAAGTGAAGCAGCCACTGCGTGCTCGGGGAGGAGGCGGGGCAGGGGAGGAGGCGGGGTGAGGAGTTCCCTTGCATGCCGCCCCCCCCCTTTACTTGCTGCAGGCAGCCCTCCCCACGCTCCCCTGCTCCAGCTCCCTCCGCCAAAATGCCGGTGGCGACCGAAGATCCGGCCGCCGCGGTCGCTGCCAAAGAAAATGTCACCCACCAAATCCCAGTGCCCTAGGCGACCGCCTAGGTCACCTAAATGGTTGCACTGACCCTGATGGTATGTTAAGATATTGTTAAGGTTTTACAGCATTCATTGATTTCGGTGTATTTGTATAAGAATAAGTATTATTTATTTTTACTGTACAATACCAAGCCAGGTAACAATATGTAGTAACTGCTATTTTAAAATCTTAACTCTTTGGTTTTAAAGTTTACCAACCGAGTTTGACAACACAATGTACACATTCCCCTTCAAAATTTTCTTTAGATCATCTTGTTAGTTTGGACAATGCCACTTAAAATTCATACTAATATCAATGGCTTCTAAAAATAATGTCAACTTCTGTTTTTATTGCTTTTCCAAAAGGTTTGTTGTGAACATTTGGGTTTAAAAAACTGCTTTTGAGTTCATATCATGTTTAGCCTTAAGCAAATTTTTAATAGCCAAGATATAACCAAGGCTCATATAGTAAATATTTAATCATGGAAATGCTTCTTCCTATTTGTTCTCTCATTGTGTAGATTAAACTAACTGGTTTAATGTATTTAAACAAGGATAAGTGGGAACCACATTTCTCTCAGTTGCCTTGCAACTAGAGTTTTGGTTTTAAATAACCCGCTGAAAATATTTTAGGGCCTTTGTATAGAAAATATACAATATTAATCCATTATGTCCCACTATTCTCCTGGATATAACTGGAATTAGAAAATACAATGCAAATGTCAGCATTTGAGTCTTGCCCACATACTCAGGGTTTAGCTGATCGCCATATATTTGGGGTGGGGAAGGAATTTTCCTCCAGGGCAGATTGGCAGAGGCCCTGGAGGTTTTTCGCCTTCCTCTGCAGCGTGGGGCATGGGTCACTTGCTGGTGGATTCTCTGCAGCTTTCGGTCTTCAAACCACAATCTGAAGACTTCAATAACTCGGACATAGGTTAAGGGTTTGTTATAGAAGTGGGTGGGTAGGGTTCTGTGGCCTGCTTTGTGCAGGAGGTCAGACTAGATGATCACATTGGTCCCTTCTGATCCTAAAGTCTATGAGTCTATGAGCATTGTTGTACTGAACAGCCCAATAGAATACAAATCAAATATGGAAATGACAAGGTCATCTGGTTCAAGTGTTCTGGAGAGCATTACAGGACTGGGTGATGTATTTGGGTAAATGATTGTTTTTGTGTACTGTGCCTTTTAATTTTTAAAGACCTTGCTGTCTGCTGAGACAGGAGGTTATACATTCAATTCAGTGCAGACTGTGTGAGAAGGCGAACGCTCTATGTGTACTAACTTTAGATTAAGAGAACCACAAAACAAGGGGAACAAAGTTAAACTGTTTGCATGTGGAGAAACAAAACAGTTTCCCACAGTATAAAGTGAATCTGTTTTAAGTGACAACAAAAAACACTGACAAGAAATGTGGGCAGAATTATTCTCAATATCTTTGGGGTCACTTCCGGGAAGTCTGTTAAAGACTACCCAGGAAAGACAGTCTCTTGTATAGATTTCACTGTATTTTCCAGTGCTTTACCAAAGTATTTCAGAAATAAAATTCACATTGACTCAGTTGACAGAGAAGTTCTCTCACTGATCTTATTTACATTATATTATGTACAGAAAGCTGAATGTGATTTGATATTTATTTTACACACACAAGCTTACTGAACTCTTTAATAAGCTAAAACCCGCATTCCGAAGATCTAAATACCCTTTCAGTCCTTAACATCTGATCTCTATTAAAGGAGACTTTCCCAGCTAGGACAGTGAATATCAAAGTGACTCTAAGGCAGACATCTCACAGTTGACCTAGCAGGCAGGGCTAAAGAATCATTTAATTGGAGGGACTCTAAATATTTATAGTTAAGAGCAATTTTGTAGTAAAGTCTATACTGTATATCTCAATTAAAGGCACAGTTAGAAAAGTGATTTAATTTCTGATTACCACTTGTTCCCTTTTCTGTTACTAAATGAGGGATATTAAAATCCCATACTCTAAGGTCCCAAATGTGGCTTAAGTCACATTCACACCATACCAGCACAAGAGAGATTGTGCCTCAGGGACTGCTTCTTATTCAGGGTAGGAGAGTGCAACTTTCTCTCCATATTACTTTATATACCAGAGCAGGAAAGAGGTTGGGGTGAGGTGCTAAACTAAAGTCCTGTTGAAAAAAGAGGGAACAGTTTTTCCCTCGCAAAGGTGAGCGGAGACAAGGAACATAAGAGGTGGAGACTTCTCGCTTGTTCCTCCACTTCCAAGTGGTCATGCAAGGATGTTTTATGATCTGTGTTTAAGACAAGTATTTGTACATGGATGAACTGGCAGAACTCACCAGTAGTTTGCAACCCCCCCCCATGTTTCATGTTGCGTTTCCAATTCAAGAGAAATTCAGCTGAATTTCACTTAAAGCACAAATTCCTCCTCTGCACTGATGGGGATGAAAGCGGTTGCTGAAAACATGGCCCCAGCTTTGAAAGGCTCATAACTAAGTCGAAGACATGGGGTACTTTCCTTACAAAAGGTTTTACTTAATGTTCGTTTCACATTTGTACTTAAGAGAGGAAGAAGAGGCTATCAATCTGGAATCCTCCAACAAATGTACTTGAAGGATCGTATATTGGAAGATGCCCGTGATGTATTGTAAGTACAGAAAACACCTGCCTATCTTATTAGCACACTCAGTCGTGAGTGCAAAAAGCACAAGATGCAAAATGGAAAGTTTCTGCAAATAAGACGAGAACTCACTTGCAGTAGACTGCTTTCTAGTTCCTGAAAGGGAGCACTGTGATACAAGTTGTACTAGTGAAGAATCCCTGTGCCAACACTGGAATAGGAGCCCTTTAATGAGTAAGCAGAGTTTTTATATACAAACTGATATGGGTCAAGCAAGGGACATAAACAGACAAAAGAAATGAAAACAGCCTGTAGCTCTACTGAGAGCACTGACTGTGAAACCGTTGGAAAATTACCTTAGTGGGTACTTGTGTGGGAGATTTTTCCACACAAGTCAATTACATACTTTCAGCCATTGTACCTTTGGTACAATGTAGATAAATTGCAATTGGCAAATGTGTACCTCTCTCATTCTCAGTGTGAAATCCTGGCCCTGTGGAAGATGAGAGCTTTGCCATTGACTTCAGTGCAGCCAGGATTTCACCCACAGTTTTAAGGGAAAATACAAATTGGCTTCAGCTAAACCAGTGAGTCTTCCACTACCATCACAAGCTTATTTAGCTGGAATAGCAGGGCCATCTTCATATTGGGCCCATTTCTCAAGTTATTGATCAAACACATATATCAGTTGAAGTCAATGGGCAAAATTCTGCTCCTGCCTTCAATAAGCTGCAGTATATATACATATATGGGTAGGCATGCAGAACCTATTATTTATTGATTTGTAGTGGAGTGGCACCAATAAGCCATATTCATGGATCAGGTTCCCCTCCTGCTAGGTACTATAACACACAAATAACCAAGAGACAGATTATAAACTTTTTGGGGGAGAGGCTAGCAATTTATTCTTGTTTTGATTTTTACCTTTTACCCCATCCCTTTAAGATGTGGAAGCTGCCTTATTAATGTAAGATATTGTGTGGGCAAGCGGTGGGACGCAAATCAGAGGGAACCTTCCCAACTTAGAGCCTTACAAGCCAGGTGCATGAGCACAAGGACTGTACTCTCTTAGCACCCTGAAGGGCCAGCCCAACAGAGGTGGGGATGAGACAAAGGCTGGCCTTACCTCCATCAGCTGCACTGCCCAAACACAGTGAAGGGAGCACTCTGGGAACACACAGCACCCTCTTACTGGATAACCTCTCTGTGGGCATAACCTCTCTGCGCACCTGGAATCTCTGGCCCCAGTTCAGCACATGCTTAGTTTTACTCACATACTTAAGTCCCATTTGTGACACGCTGACACCCCAAAATTCACCACTGTCATGTAATTAGGATATGTGTTATACAAAGTAGGCCTTGGGCGATGTCAATCTAAAAGTCTTAATCTGCTAGACAGTAATATTTCATTGGGTTACAATGTGCTATCATTGTATGTGAAGTTATGAAGTTTGGCTTTGTATGTGTTATTGAAATATGCCCTGAGGTCGAAAACACCCACAAGCAGCCTTTTGGGTACAACAGTAAAAAGGCCAAACAATATTAACGGCTTATTGAAGAAATGCACACAATCACAAAGATTACCCCAGGAACTGTGTACAACAGAAACCTCTCAGAGATAGCACTATACCAGGGGAGGGCATACTATTGCCCGCAGGCCACATCTGGCCCACCAGCCGTTTTAAGCTAGCCATCAAGCTCCGGTTGGAGAGAGGGGTCTGGGGCTTGTCCCGCTCCATCACTCCAGACTGGGAGCAGGGTCAAGGGCTGCTCCACGCGGCTCCAGGAAGCAGCGGCATGGCCTCACTCCTGCCCCCAAGTGCCACCCCTGCAGTTCTCATTGGCCAGGAATCACAACCAACAGGAGCTGCAGGAGTGGTGCCTGTGGACAGGGCAGCGTACAGAGCCATCTGGCTGCGCCTCTGCATAGGAGCCAGAGAAGGGACATGCCGCTGCTTCTGGGAGCTGCTGTAGGTAAGTGCCACCTAGAGCCTGCACCCCTGAGCCTCTCCCTGCATCCCAAACCCCTGCCCCAGCCCTGATCACCCTCCCATCCTCCAAATCCCTTCATCCAAGCCAAGAGCACCCTGCTGCACCACACAGTGGGAACTGTTTGATCCAGGTCACAGCAAAAAAGAGTTTTTCAGCAAGTAGGGAGATGATATAAAGGGGGGAAATGACATCATGGGGGAGTCCTCACTCTCCCTACAACATCACACCTGGAAACACCTGAGGAACAAAGACTGAACTGTGGGAAGTGGTGATCCCAGGCTGGAAGGATTTTTAGCCTGTGTATGAAAACTTGGGAAAGCCAAGGCAACTTGTGCCTTAAGAATCTGCCAGCCTCTTTATCACAGAGAGTGAGAAGTTGCTAATTTATATCCTACTTATCTAGCACGTTAAACTCAGTTTGCGTTTTTTCTTTCTTTACTAACGTAATCTGCTTTGATCTGTTTGCTATCACTTAAAATCTATCTTTTGTAGTCAATACACTTGTTTTGTTTGTCTCTAATACCAGTGTGGAACTCATGCTTGGGACAGAAAGCTGTTTCATCTCTTGTCCACATTGAGGGAGAGGACAAATTTGATGAGATTACGCTGCATAGTTCTCCGTGCAGCACAAGATGATACAATTTTGGGTTTACTCTCCAGAAGGGGTGTGCACTTGGATGCTGGGCAATTCCTTAGCTGAGCTCTCCCATGCTCTCAGCATTTGTGTGAATATAGCTGCAGCTGGGTGTGTGTCTACCTATGTGTGTGCTGGAAGGGGGCTTGAGAGCCTGTCACAGCAGCACAGAGTAAGGGGAACCCAGGCTGGTGGGACAGGCAGGTTCAGTGGTATCCCAGTTCCAAGTGGCACCCTGGAGGGAACCAGTCACACCATAAACTTAAATTTAAGCATGTGATTGAAGTGCTTTGCCGAACCAGGGCCTCAGGGAGGAACTGTAGTACCATCACACAAATTCACAATTTACACTGAGACTGAGGCCAGATATATAGTCTCAAGAAATATGGGCCTGAACCAAACTCTTTGAAGTCAGTTAGGAATCTTTCCACCATTTATTTCACTGTGCTTTGGATTAGTCCCCAAATACATTATCTAAAACCATTTTTTTCAACATTATTTACCTGTTCCCTTTTACAAAAGCACTCTGATAATAAGTCATGACGTTCTAATAGCAGAAACAGAAACATTTCCCTCCATTAATTTGCACCAGTAACACTCACTAACGTCAATGTTTTATAGCTTGAGCCAACTCAGTAGCTGCACATTAATTTTAGACTAAGTAATCTGAAATATTCTGCATGTCAGGGAATTTGTTAGACTCATTTGTCGTCTACAAAAACTAGAATAAAATCAGGAATAGAGATGAACCACTCTAAACTGGATGAATTACTGTTTTCTGATTTTTAGTTTCTAATGCAGTCTGCTTTTTTGCAAAGCCATTCTAATTGACTAACTGTTAATTTACACATTGAAACAAGTTGTTAATGATAGCAATGTAATTTCTAATTTTGTCACACCAGCTGAGTGCCTAATCCACTGTTATGAGTAAATCAGTTGGGATGTATGTTGGGATGATTTATGAATACAAAGACAATATATTTTCTTTCCACTCAACTAGTGTTAATCTCAGTTTCCTCCCAATACATTAGCTGTAGTTAAATTTTATCCACATATAACCTAGAACTTGGAGTCAAATGAAAACTGCATTTTATCACTTCGAGTAGTTATAGTTAAAAGTACTAAATAACCATCCATCTCTCTTCGTAGGAATTTAGACTTAATAGTTGTTGCATACAGTGATCATTCCTGTTCATAAATTCAAAATTCATTTTATGTAAAACTAATCAACATAAATTTATGGTGGAATTAGCTTAACAGAATGGAAATCATAGTTCCTGTTACAGGGCACTAGAGAACTTTTGTGAATAATAATCTAGGCATTTTTCATTGCATTCTTCTCTTCCAATTGCTTTTAATGCAAATAGGCTTAAGACAGAAGAAATGAGTAAATGTACCCTACTGTCAAAGATGTTAATTTTGCAGAAAATAAGTCAACCACCCAATGAACTCAAACGTCTATGTGAGCACCAAGGACCATATGATCCTATCAGTTACACCAACGTACAAAAAGTAACTCCTGATTTATACCAGTGTAACTGAGCACAATCTGCCCCACAGCATTAAGGGTTAATTGAGAAGCTGGTTTACCAAGATCTCCAAGTCCCAGGATCTTCTAGATTTCCCAAAAGACATGATGGCTTCACTTAACTCACACCAAAGACTGTAATGAGAACAAACAATTCCAGAAGCCTTGATGCAGTCTCACCACTTATAATCAGGAGTCAGATGCGGGGGGTGGGGAGGGAGAGAATGCTGCTGATACTCTTCCAAGCTCCATCTAGAGAAATAAACTCAGTCTCTATGAGTTATCAGGATAAGATGCTGCTCATAGGAGATTGTGTAGATGTTCAAAACATGACAAGAATGTTCTCTGAGCTCCTTCAGCTTGGGTCTCCCTTTGGTGGACCTTAAATATATCCATGGGCTCTGCTACATTCCTTGAATTTAGCTCCTTCTGGCTTGAGTGTGCCCCCCAATGCCACCCAATCATGGCACCAAAGTGAGATGTCACTCATGGTAAATTGTGGTCATCCCATTCCATTCTTGGGCCTTTTTGCAGGGGAATTTTTTTACCAGTCATACTGATAGAACCTCCGTTGTGGACACTGTTATGCTGATAGAAGAATGCCTGGTTTCATTTCCACTTATGGCATTTGCAAAAGGGTTTAAGCAAAACCCATTGCTGTTGGAATAAGTGCATCCACACAGTGGGTTATACCAATATTGCTTTGAATTGATACCTGAGATCATAATGGAAAAAAAAGCTTTCCCATTGTCCCAGGGTGGACTGGGCCCTGTAAGAGGGAACTTCTCTAGCCCACATGTGCCTCATTCACTGCTGAGATGGGGCTCGATAGGGATCAGAGTGTTTCCTTATAAAAAGCCAGAGGGAAAGAGGAAGCTGAAGGAATGGCAGAGAGTGATAAGGGCTCCTGAAGGGAAGGTACTGATACAGGGGAGTTTGAAAGCCAGAGCAAGAAGGCTGAGCTCCACCCTGATACAGCCTGGGAGAGGTGACTGAATCAGAGGAGGGAAGGCTAAGCCCTTGGGAAGAAGGAGCTGGGCCAGGTGTAAAGACTGTGTGTTTGCTTTGGACCACCAAGGAAGATACACCATTGAGTTCTGTTTATTGCAGACTTTGTTGCCAACCTGAGTAGAACTGGTGAAAGGTGATTCAAAGGGTCCAGGGAGAAGAAGAGCTCAAATTCCAGAAGAAGGGCAAGGGATTCCCTTAGTCAAGAGGGAAGGGTTTGGGGCTGAGAAGACCACTGGAGACTGTGGGCAAAATTAAATAAACTAGACCCCACCCAGAAGGGATAATTTCATCTGAAATACTGTGGACTGTGCTGTTCTTAAGGGGTCATGTGTGATGTTGCACTCTATATGATTTTATGAAAATATGTTAATGAGTGTGAATATAATGTAACTGGAATATGCTTCATGAAAAAGGTCTCTTGTAAGGTACCATTACAAAGCTTATAATCTACCGAGTGTGGTCATCCTATTTGTATGTATGTATCATTCTTGTATTTGAAACGAGAAATATGAAATATAACTGAGGGCCTATTGTAATTATGCAAAGTGTGGGTCATTAATGGTGGTTTGGAATCTTGATGGCTCCCATTAACCAGGACAATTGACTGTGGATGGCTCTGTTTACTTGTAAGTCTTCCTGTATATTTATGTGCTGGCAAGTCAGTAATGAAGTCTTACAGTGACATGTGATCATGTCACCTGAACTGGAATCCATCTTTATCCTGGTGCTTTTCCATTTAGAAGGAGGAGTGGTAACCCAGAAAGAGACAAAGGATTCCCCCCTTGTGCAAAAGATACATAAGGGAGTGGAACAGAACAAAGGGGCTGCAGTCATGAGAAATCCCCTAGCTACCACCTGAGATGGAACAAAGGCTGTACCAGGGGAAGGGATTGTGCTCAGACTAGGAAGGCATCCAGGCTGTGAAAGAACCTACTGAAACATCTCTGAGTGTGAGATTTTATCTGTATTCAGTTTTCTTACTGAATTAGGCTTAGACTTGCGCGTTTTCTTTTATTTTGCTTGGTAATTCACCTTGTTCTGTCTGTTATTACGTGGAACCACTTAAATCCTACTTTTTGTATTTAATAAAATCACTTTTTACTTATTAATTAACCCAGAGTATGTATTAATACCGGGGTGGGTGGAACAGTTGTGCATATCCCTCTATCAGTGTTAGAGAGAGCGAACAATTTGAGTTTACCCTGTATAAGCTTTATATATGGCAAAATTGATTTATTTCAGGTTTGAACCCCATTGGGAGCTGGGTATCTGAGAGTTGGAGACAGGAACACTTCTCAAGCTGTTTTCAGTTAAGCCTGCAGCTTGTCAGGGACATGGTTCAGACCTGAATCTGTGTTTGCAGCAGGCTAGCATGTCTGGCTCAGACATGACAGGGTTCTGGAGTCCCAAGCTGGCATGGAGTCCCAAGCTGGCAAGGAAAATGGGCTCAGAGGTAGTCCCAGCACATCAGGTGACAGTCCCAAGGGAGTTTCTCTGATCCAAGCTGTCACACCATGAAGAAGAAGAAAATAGAGGCAGGGCAGTGCAGAGTGACCTTGGCCATGAGAGGCTGCTAAGATGGTAACCAACCCTGTTACTCCTATGGAGACTAAGTCTGGAATAGTTCATGTTCACATTTAAATTTTCATCACTGGCATCCAAGTTAACACCTCACTAAGATGAATAAGGCAGTTGACAGCTCTCAGAGTCAATGTCCCAGGTTCTCTGCAGACTCATCTAGACACTTCTGCATCAATTACACTAAGTTCACATGTTTAAGCTTCTTTGCTACCGTAACAACTAGAGACTTATTGGAACAAAAAGTGTAAGAGCTGAGATTCTGGAGAACAAAGTAGGTTCAGAGAAATGCCAATATGGCATCTGAGCACAAACTGAGAGTTTACAAGCCCTGCTTCCGTAAGAAACCCCTCCAGGTAAAGGAGGAGCAAATACAGCACCCTTGGGGTAAGTGACTGTCTGTAGTGTGTGTTTGTGTTTGGGGGTTACTCGCTGTGTGCCACGCTTGTGTTTGTCCATCTGTTTGGTTGGTTGGTTGTTTGAAGGACTGTGTGCTGTGGCTGGCAGTTGGAAGCTATGAGCTTCAAGGGAAGGTCTGAAATCTAGAAGCCTCTGGTAATTGGCTGAGCCTTAGTCAGTGGGCGGGGCTATCAAGCAGATCAGGGCTTTATAAAGCTGTGCGCAAACGACCAGGGAGCTTTGCAAACAGGGGCTGCTAACAGGGAGTTTCGCAAGGGAGTATGGAAGGGGAGTGGAAAGGGGGCAAGGACCCATGGCTGTTCTTTAAAACTATAAACTAAACTACATTCAAAACTCCTTGATTTAAATAAAACCCTTTCATTAACTGGGAGACTGTGCAGGCAGAAGCCCAGCAGCAGAGTGGGGGCTATCCAGTTTATTGCATTGAGTGTAGCATGTATGATTACCTGTTCTGTAGGTGGGTGGTGTATGTGTGCATTCGGTGCAAGGAACTCCTGGCCCTCACAGATTGCACAGGGGCTTTGGAGGCCAGAGTGGCATAACTGGAGGAGCTAAGGAAGGCAGAGAAGTATGTTGATAAGGCTTTTCGGGACACTGTAGAATTGAAAGGCCCAGGGAAGCAGAGCAGTCAACAGGAGCAGAGGGAAACCTTCCCATAGTTGGGACCCTCCTTCCAGATGGTGTTAGGGTATCCTCTTGCACTGAAGTTACCTCTCCGGTGGAGGGAACTCCAGTCACTAGGAAAAGGCAGGTGTTAGTAATGGGAGATTTGATCATTAGAAACATAGATAGCTGGGTTTGTGATGGCCGGGAGAACCATATGGTGACTTGCCTGCCTGGTGCGATGGTTGCAGATCACTCAAAGCATCTGGATAGACTTATGTGTAGTGCTGGGGAGAGGCTGGTGGTCGTGGTACATGTAGGTACCAATGACATAGGGAAGGGTAGGAGAGATTTCCCTAGCGGCCTAAATTTGGCCTCCAGGACGAGACTGAAATCCAGGACCTCTAAGGTAGCATTCTCAGAAATGCTCCCAGTTCCACATGCAGAGCCAGGTAGGGAAGCAGAGCTTCAGAGTCTCAATGGGTGGATGAGATGATGGTGTAAAGAGGAGGGGTTTAGATTCATTAGGAATTGGGGAAACGTTTGTGTTGGGGGAACCTATACAGGAAGGATGGGCTTCACCTAAACCAAAGTGGAACCAGACTGCTGGCACTTAACATTAAAAAGGTTGCAGAGCAGTTTTTAAACTAGGAGATGAGGGAAAACCGACTGCTGCAGAGGAGCATGTGGATCGAACAGAGACTTCTCTAAGAGGAAAGTCTATTGATAGAGATCCTCCAGGTTGCAGTCAGAAGCAGAGGATGGAAGAGGATAATGTAAGGGCCAGATCAGACGAGAATCATTCACATAAAGAATAGGACACATCAGAAAAGGACAGACAAACAATGACAAGTTTTTAAAGTGCTTGTACGCAAATGCTAGAAGTCTAAATAATAAGATGGGTGAACTAGAGTGCCTTGTGATAAAGGAGGATATTGATATAATAGGCATCACAGAAACCTGGTGGAGTGGGGACAATCAATGGGACACAATCATTCCGGGGTACAAAATATATTGGAAGGACAGCACAGGTTGTGCGAGGAATGTGGGGGAGTGCCACTATATGTGAAAGAAAATGTAGAAGCAAATGAAGTAAAAATCTTAAGTGAATCCACATGTTCCATAGAATCTCTATGGATAGTAATTTCATGCGCTAATAAGAATAAAACATTAGGGATCTATTATCAACCACCTGACGAGGACAGTGATAGTGATGATGAAATGCTAAGGGAAATTAGAGAGGCTATCAAAATTAAGAACTCAATAAATAGTGGGGGATTTCAATTATCCCCATATTGACTGGGAACATGTCACCTCAGGACGAAATGCAGAGACAAAATTTCTTGATACTTTAAATGACTGCTTCTTGGAGCAGCTGGTGCGGGAACCCACAAGGGGAGAGGCAACTCTAGATTTAGTCCTGAGTGGAGCACAGGAGCTGGTCCAAGAGGTAACTATAACAGGACCGCTTGGAAATAGAGACCATAGTATTATAACTTCTAACATCCCTGTGGTGGGAAGAACATCTCTTCAGCCCAACACTGTGGCATTTAATTTTAAAAAGAGGATCTGTGCAAAAATGAGGAGGCTAGTTAAATAGAAATTAAAAGGTACAGTGACTAAAGTGAAATCCCTGCAAGCTGCATCGGCACTTTTTAAAGACACCATAATAGAGGCCCAACTTAAATGTATACTCCAAATTAAGAAACACAGTAAAAGAACTAAAAAAGAGCCACCATGGCTTAACAAGCATGTAAAAGAAGCAGCGAGAGATTAAAAGACTTCCTTTAAAAAGTGGAAGTCAAATCCTAGTGAGGTAAATAGAAAGGAGCATAAACACTGCCAAATTAAGTGTAAAAATGTAATAAGAAAAGCCAAAGAGGAGTTTGAAGAATGGCTAGCCAAAAACTCAAAAAGGTAATAATAAAATGTTTTTTAAGTACATCAGAATCAGGAAGCCTGCTAAACAACCAGTGGGGCCCCTGGATGATCGAGATACAAAAGGAGCACTTAAAGACGATAAGGTCATTGCGGATAAACTAAATGGATTCTTTGTTTCAGTTTTTATGGCTGACGATGTTAGGGAGATTCCCAATCCTGAGCCGGCTTTTGTAGGTGATAAACCTGAGGAACTGTCACAGATTGAAGTGTCACTAGAGGAGGTTTTGGAATGAATTGATAAACTCAACATTAACAAGTCACCGGGACCGGATGGCATTCACCCAAAAGTTCTGAAAGAACTCAAATGTGAAGTTGCGGAACTATTAACTAGGGTTTGTAACCTGTCCTTTAAATCAGCCTCTGTATGCAATGACAGCTAACGTAACGCCAAAATTTAAAAAGGGCTCTAGAGGTGATCCTGGCAATTACAGACCGGTAAGTCTTACGTCGGTACCGGGCAAATTAGTCAAAACAATAGTAAAGAATAAAATTGTCAGACACATAGAAGAACATAAATTGTTGGGCAAAAGTCAACATGGTTTCTGTAAAGGGAAATAGTGTCTTACTAATCTTTTAGAGTTATTTGAAGGGGTCAACAAACATGTGGACAAGGGGGAATCCAGTGGACATAGTGTACTTTGATTTCCAGAAAGCCTTTGACAAGGTCTCTCACCAAAGGCTCTTACGTAAATTAAGTTGTCATGGGATAAGAGGGAAGGTCCTTTCATGGACTGAGAACTAGTTAAAAGACAGGGAACAAAAGGTAGGAATAAATGGTAAATTTTCAGAATGGAGAGGGCTAATAGTGGTGTTCCCCAAGGGTCAGTCCTAGGACCAATCCTATTCAACTTGTTCATAAATGATCTGGAGAAAGGGGTAAAAAGTGAGGCGGCAAAGTTTGCAGATGACTCTAAACTGCTCAAGATAGTTAAGACCAAAGCAGACTGTGAAGAACTTCAAAAATATCACACAAAACTAAGCGATTGGGCAACAAATGACAAATGAAATTTAATGTGGATCAATGTAAAGTAATTCACGTTGGAAAAAATAACCCCAACTATACATATAATATGATGGGGGCTAATTTAGCTACAACAAATCAGGAAAAAAATCTTGGAGTCATTGTAGATAGTTCTCTGAAGATGTTCACGCAGTGTGCAAAGGCAGTCAAAGAAGCAAACAGGATGTTAGGAATCATAAAAAAGGGGATAGAGAATAAGGAGGAGAATATATTATTGCCCTTATGTAAATTGATGGTACGCCCACATCTTGAATACTGCGTACAGATGTGGTCTCCTCATCTAAAAAAAAAGATATACTGGCACTAGAAAAGGTTCAGAGAAGGGCAACTAAAATGATTAGGGGGTTAGAACGGGTCCCATATGAGGAAAGATTAAAGAGGCTAGGACTTTCCAGCTTGGAAAAAAGAGACTAAGGTGGATATGATAGAGGTATATAAAATCATGAGTGACGTGGAGAAAGTAGATAAGGAAAAAGTTATTTACTTATTCCCATAATACAAGAACTAGGGGTCACCAAATGAAAATTAATAGGCAGCAGGTTTAAAACAAATAAAAGGAAGTTCTTCACGCAGCACACAGTCAACTTGTGGAACTCCACAACCTCCTCAGGTAAGAAGGCTAAAGACTATAACAGGGTTTAGAAGAGAACTGGATACATTCATGGAGGTTAAGTCCATTAATGGCTATTAGGCAGGATGGGTAAGGAATGGTGCCCCTAGCCTCTGTTTGTCAAAGCATGGAGATGGATGGCAGAAGAGAGATCACTTGATCATTACCTGTTAGGTTCACTCCCTCTGGGGTACCTGGCATTGATCACTGTCAGTAGACAGGCTACTGGGCTGGATGGACCTTTGGTCTGACCCAGTACGGCCATTCTTATGTTCTTATGTCCACCCACCACCCTGAACTTGGCATAAAAGCTTCTTGTTAGCTATTTCACTTTAAAAATTAATCATAATGCCAGAGCCTTAAAACTGAGAACATCTTCCTCTGACTTTGTACAGATCTGAACAACAACAGTAATGCTCTAAGCAATAACGAATTCAATGCTAAAAACAACCAACCCCAGATGGCAATGCAACATTAAGGTTGCATAATTAAGCACTTGTAAGTCAGAAATGTGAACATTAGGGATGAATGCACAACTTATATAGAAATCAGTAGCAATACACAATGTACTTGTTTTATGTATTAGCATTTTTTAAAGTCTTCTACTATTAAGGCTTCCTACATCTGGGAGTATTTTAGGGTTTAGAATATATTCTCCAAAGGGAAATCCTTTTAAAGGTTCTGTTTCCCATTCCTTCAGTGGTATAGTACATAGTATTCTCAGGGCAGGTCTGCACTACCGCTTAAGTTGACCTAACCTGCGTCGCTCAGGGGTGTGAAAAAGACAAGTTACAGCAAACTAGGCACTGTCCACACTGGGGCTACGTCATCAGGAGACACTCTCCTACCAACTTAGCTTCTGCCTTTCACAGAGATGGAATTTTTATGCCGATAGGAGAGCACTCTCCCATCAGCATAGAGCGTCTTCACCAGACGTGCTATAATGGCGCAGTTGCATCAGTGCAGCTGTGATGATATAGCGCTTCTAGTGTAGACCTGCCATCAGTGAAAAATATTCTTATAATAATAGTTAATGCTAGACTGGCTGCATGGAGATATTGGACAAAGTAAGGTTCTGATTCACCTACTCGTTGTATGGCTCGTGTGAGAGCTACTTAGATCATTGCTCCTGGCACTTGGGGGAGCACAAATACTGTGTAACAGCTATTTCTACTTGGGGTTGAGTGTAAGAGGAATAGGCAAGGAAAGTGTAGGTGGAGCCTTGGTATCAGGCAATGGCCATGGCTGGCTGTAATGGGAGAGTGGAAAGGGAGTCATTCCTCTATGCTGCTGCTCTCCTGCAAAAGGGGTGTCCCAAATACTTCCTCCTAGTGCAACAGAGGAGACCCAAGTCAAACTGTGCCTTTCTGAGGTCTAGTCTACATCTAAAACTTAGATTGATGTAGCTGTATCACTCAGGGTTAGGTTAGTTAGCAACATAGTTAGGTCCACCTGATTCCCACTCTAGACTCTGCTAGGTCAATGGAAGACTTCTTATATTGACCTAGCTACCAGCTCTCAAGGGGGTGGATTTACTATAGTTGTAGTAACTACTGCTGTAGTGCTTGTAGTATAGACATGCCCTTAGGTAAATTGCCTTCCAGTGCTCTGCTTGAGAAAAGAGATGATGCATGTGTGCATTAAGATAGTTGTGCAAATAGCAGGATCCAGCCCTCAGTTACTTCAGAAGCAGGAGGTGCAGCTGTGAATCCAAGTCATGCAGTCTATCTCCCCCATGCCTCCTTAACTGCTGACTTTCAGGGGTCACTTAGCTCACAAATAATCAAAACTATTTATTCTGCTTTATATTTCATCTGCCACCATCAGTAAAATCCCTGCAGAACTTAATCTCTGGTAGATGGTCATAATGGCATAGTAATGATCTGCAACAGCATTTCATAGGAGGATAAAAATTAGAGGCGAAAAGGACTTACCAGGTCACCTCTTACACAATGCTGGAGCTATATAAATGAGTGTAAAATAATAAATGTAACCATCTTGTCCTTCCCCCTGCTAGCTCATTCCTCCTGCCTATATTATATACATACATAGAGAAATCACAGTTGTCAGCTAGCCACACATATATGACAGCAAGCAGGCAACACTCAAGCTTTGCCTCTAGCTCTAGAAATGCAACAGACCCACTATTCAGAGTGTTAAAGGAACAGTTTCGCTATCACAGCCAATAAAAAGGGGGAATGATAACTCTTAGTGCAATGAAGGACACCCAAACAAGGCACAATACCTTGCCCAGCACCACCAGTTGAGGCAGAACTAACTCTTAGGCTTGGTGCAAAGTATCAAGGGATCACAGAAGTCCAAATTAATATCTAGGTGTCATTCTGTAGCAAGCCATGGCTGCGTACATGTACAGATAGAATGGCTATCAGCTTACTGCAGAGCTGGATTCAAGGGCTGGATGACAGCACCAATGCATTGGTACGCTCAACAGCTGTGAGCCCAAATATCATACAGGCTGAATAGGCAGTTGCCTAGAAAGAAAAATATTCCGTAATTGTGTGGGTCTCTGCAGCCAGTGGAGAAGGTCATTTATTTGCTGCCCTAGGTAAGCCAAACTCCTTGGAGCTGGTCTACAGCAGGAGAAGAAGTGATATTAGGCTTTAAACCAGAGGTCCTTAATGAGTAAGCTAAAGAAGCAACTTCATAGCTCATCCACTAGATTGAGCTGATACAACACTTCAGCAGGCAGGATTTATCTTCACCCTCTCTCTCTGGCCACTATCAGAAACAGGACACTGGTCTAGCTGGACCACTAGTCTGGATCCACTATGGCATTCCTACATCCATTCTCACTCCTCACAAGACAGAGGATAGATAGCAGAAATTATGTTCACAGCATACACATAGAGAAGTTAGATAAAAATATAAAAAAACTCTTGTTGGAAGGTTGCAGCATAACGCTATTTCATTCCTTAGAATTCAGAATAACACATAAGAACTCCAAAACACAGAGAGAGAGAGAGAGAGAGAGAGAGAGAGAGAGAAAAAACAGGTGGCTTCCTAAGACGAGCAACTGTGAGGCACAATTCCCCCAAACTTGTGGTAAGCTGTTTTTTTTCCAGACTGGCTGTCTGTTGCCTTTAGCCTGGAAGCAGGTCCAGGAAACCCCTCACATTTAAAGAGATAGCTTGTCATTTTTAACCAGTTTCCAACACACCACAATCCTATAAATACATACACATGGAGATCCACAACAGCTAATAAACAGTGTGATGGCATACAGTTATGAAATGAAATCATTATGGCTCATCATGAACATGTTCTGTTGACAACCTTGTATTTGTTGTCTTCACTAGAAGACTCAACAAGCAAGATTGGAATAAATTGTTTTTTAAAATGTTAGCCTTTCAAATGTCACAATAGTGAGGGACCACAAGTGCTGCTGGAATATAGCTCAGCAGGAGGCTAAAATGATTCAGGAAAAATATTTGCTTGCCATGGAAACCTACATAAAACAAAAACAAACAAATTTGTACCATGGCAGAAAGTTGCAGAGAAGACCATGAGACAGAGATTTCATGTAAATAAGGTTCTTCCTTTCCTTCCCCCTTTGTTCACAACACTGAGTTTAACTGAAATTTGCACTTAAACAGTCCTGAAGCACATTTTAAAAAACCTAGAGCAATGCCCTGAAAAGGAATAACTCTTGTGCATGACCACTGGACGGCCTTGACAGAACATCTTTTAAAAGGTGGGTAGGTGATAGCAGGTAAACACAGTGCCACCAATTTGTCTCATGTTTGTACAGGCGCATCTACTGAACTGATGTGCCATAGATCTTCCTTGAAATGAGTTCAGAGAAGAGAAACATCCAGGGATCTTCTGGCTACCTTGACATCTGAACACCAAGACATTGGTCGGGGAGAGGACACTTTTGGACTTTTTGTGCCATCTTCCGTCTCTCTCCCACCCCTCTTCCCCCATGTTCAGCTGCTGCTGCTGCTGCTGCTGCTAGACCTAGGAGGATGAATTGCTATCACCACCCCAATTCTGCCTCTCTGATCTTGCCACAGAACATGCAATATTCACCTAATGGCCACTTGCCTGTATGTTCAGCCTAGAGGTAGTTAAAATTTTTCAAAGATTTTCAACCAAAAAAAGGAAAAGGAAAAGGACAATTTTTTCATAAATATGTTCATCATATTTCACCAGCTCTAACTCAGCCTTCATCTTTCATATTGTAATGCATGAGGTAGCCATATACAGTGATGAGGACACATCCACAGCTCCACCAAGTGCCACATTAATTCACAGCACTCCTGCTACCCAAACCAATCCTGTGTCCTACCTTATACATCTGTCCCAGATCATGTATCTGAACTTGTGCTGTCAACACTACCCCCATTGAAACCTCATCTGTCCAATCATCGGCAGTGGGTGAGGAAGTGACTGTTTAGCGTTTCCAAGTGCCATTGGGAACTGACAACATTGACTTCCACCCACTCATCTCCCTGGGGATGAAAGGAGTAGCATTCTGCGGAGACTGCTCTCTCTGTCCTCTCCACGGTGTGACCCACAATGCACTGCATCATAAGGGCAGGACACAGTCCCACATTATATATATTTTAACAAGGACATTTACTATTTAGTAAGTGTTGTGTGTATGTGTTCACCTCATACTTATAACTAACACTAGAAGATTTCTGTAGAAAAAAAATGTGTTCTTTTTGAAGTAGGATTTTCCTTTTCATGCTACTTGGAAAAGCTTGTGTAAGGTCAATGACAAGAGATTGAGGGAGACATTTCATATATTTCTTTTTCAGTTAAATGTCCTCCTACCTTACTGACATTTTAAAAGGTGACAATTCTTAAAAAGGCACAATAATTGCAATGCAACACATTGAAACTCATCCTGCAGTAGGTGAAATTGTTCTACTACAAAATATGGTTCTTTACTGAGCTTTTTGTTTTGTACTCTATCAGATGCAAGTAGTAGAGGTTTCAGGCATGAACTCATTGATATTAACAGCCCTTTAAACTTCTATTCGGGTCATCTATGTTGAATTATTCAGCAGCTTCACAAATTAAGTACTGAACCTTTACCACAACATGGTTCCTTGTTGGGGAGCTGCTACTGGACCTGCCAAGTACTACAACTAGGTGGAATAATTACAAGGTTAGATGCCCCCTCTCTTTTTTCAAGGTAGGCACAGAGACATTGAAGAAGCCTGAAATCAATAGTTCCTTTTGATACAGAAATTTAGCATAGCTATATTCAGAAACATGACCTTCAGTGGTGCTCATTTTCTCTACAGAGAACTACATTGTTAGTCATTTTCAATGAGTTTTTAAAAAGTTAGGAAGTGGGGAGGAATGTCCTTGATATGTCATCCCTCAGCTGATTTAATTCTGCATGGTTAGATAAGATTGTATTTAATAAAAGGTAAAGGATGGAATTTCAGAATCACCACATTTCCAGTTTTTGAGAGAGATGTCAGTGAAGAAGTGATATCATAAAGCAGCTGAGAGTTTAAAGCTGTGATCCTGAAAATGAAAAAAAGAGAGTCAAACATATTAAAAGGAGAGGGTATATTTACACTTTAATTATACTTCTGAAAAATAAATGTTGAAAACCCTGTAAGAGATTGCTTTGGGCAACAATTACGGAGCCTAAACCAAAATCCACTGTCATCAATGCGAGTCTTTCCCTTTACCTCAATGGGCTTTAGAACAGGGCCATAGTGACCTTTTGTGGAAATTAAAATAGCCAAGACCCAATAACCCATTTTTAGGCCCTTAATTTACTGGCTTACTTCACAGGTGCTGAGCACCCATAGTTGTCATGGTGCTGTTGGTGTTTGCCTAACTGAAAATTAGCCTCTGAGGGCTCAATGCTGCAAGGTGCCCAGCTTTGTTGCCCCAGTCCAGCAAGGCACTTAAGGACATGTTTAACTCTTCACCAACACTGCTCACATGCTTAAAGTTAAGCACTTGATAAAATGCTTTTTCTGGACAAGGATCATAGCATTCAGCACTTTGCAAAAGTGAGTCCTTCCTTAAATCTAGAATTAGGTACTGAAGTAAGGACATGATCCTGCATGGTGCTGATGTTAAGCATTTTGGTAGACTGTAGCTCAGCGCTCTGCATGACCAATTCCTTACTTAGCAGCCAAAATATGGATATAAATGCCTAACTTTAGCCACCCAAGATTGCACATTTTGGCCTCTTTAAAAGCACATCTGTGTACTTGAATCTTTTAAAGTTAATCCAATAGAACTGTATTAACTGCAAATTGTCATTATACATTAACATCTCTGTGAATAATACGAAGGCCAGAAAGGTTGACTTTTAGGCCTAAATGTTGAATAGCAACGGGCTAATGCTGATGTCAAACTATTCAAATGCCCAAACAAAAGTAGCCAATTGAGTGGGCTCTTTGAAGATTCCCCTGCATGAAGCTTCCTGGCTTATCTACACTTAAAAAGCTACAATGGCAGAGTGTATCACTTCAGTATAGACACTACCTATTCTCTTGTTGGCACAGATAATGTACCTCCTGAGAGGCGATAGCTATGTTGAAAGAAGAGTTCTTACATGGACCTAGTGCTGTTTACAAGGGGACTTAGGTCAACTTAACTACCTCCTTCAGGGGTGTGGATTTTCCATACCCCTGACCGATGCAGTTAAGCCAAGCTAACTTTCTAGCATAGATGAGGCCTTAGTCTCCCATCACATAGAAAAAAGTGGGACATACAAACATGTAGTTGTTTCAATAATTGTCTGTACGTGCAATTATACTAAGACTTATTTAATAACAGAAAAACAAGTTTAGAGCTGAGAATATCCTGAGGCATTCCTCCTTGTTAGGCAGCCCTCAATTTTAAAAAGAAGGGATGAAGTGACTGGTCAGGAAGTCTGTTAAATCGGAAGAATAATGCAGAATTCCTCTAGTATAAAGAAACAAGGAAATATCTGAACAAAAGGGACAGCCTTAATGAATCAAAGTTTCTCTCTCACTTAAAACTCAAACAAATTAGGTACTAACTCAGTGTTGAATGGTGGAGTTTAATTCCAGAAGTTTACTCGTATTTACCATTTCCCTTTTTTCTCTTGTTTTGTAAAAGTTAATTACAGTATGTGCTTTTGACAAATATCTATTAGATAAAACTTGCAAAAAATAGTTGTAATAAGAAAACTCATTAAAAAATATAGCAAGATATCATGCTGAAAGCCCTGGATTCTGAATTCCTCTATATACCCATAAAACAGGCCAATATAGGCTTTTCCACAGAGTCCTGTCAATGTGCTTCAGCACTGAATTAGAGAGACTAATTAAAAGAAGGAGAGAATATTTCATTTTCCTTGGGCAATGCAATCTTTGGTCTCTCAGCCAAGAACGTTAAGAACGGTGCCAAGTTGTGCTGACGGTTTATGTGATTTGGATCCTTGTCTACTAGAAACTGGACTGAAGACAAGTCAAAGAGGTCACCAAGCAGTCAGCAGACATTAATAATTTTTCAGTCACTATTAATGCTTAATGGATTTCAACTGCGTTCTCTATATATTTCCAGAGAGCTACCTCTGATTAACAACCAACTAACTTCCTACTTATTGTAAACCATTCCAACTGTTAAAATAAAATACATGCTGTATGATCGAAGTGAAGGGCAAACCTCAAAATGTTCTGCTTAAGTACCCCAAAGTTTAGATATTTATTTAGATGTAATCTGAATTTCTCCAAATAATTTTAGTTTAAAAATATGACACTAAGTCTCAAGTACAAATTTTCATCAGAAATCTTTTTGTCACAGTCTTCTCAGAAATATCCCAGTAGCCTTTCTTGCTGCTTTTATTATCGGTCTTAAAGTTTTATACTGTGGCCCATCTCCATATCGTACAAGCACCTTCCACATTTATTAGATTGGCAATAGTAAAATTCCCAGAGGAGTTCAGGATCTGTCTTTATTCTTTTTTCAGATTCTGATTGGGATATGATATTTTTCAGAGATACAGGTTTGTTGTTGTGTCATTCTGTTTATGTTGGGAAAGCTCTCTCAAAGAGGAAGGTCTTCCAATGTGATCTAGAGATCATCAAATAATCTCTTCTGGATCCCTCATCAGAGAATATGCTTATACCTAGAAGTCGCAGTCTTCACTCTAGGCTTTGTGATCTGCATTATTCTAGAGAAGTACAACTATCTAGTTGGTTCACAGATAGCAGTATGGGCTCCAATCTAAATGGGATTTGATCTATTCCTTTTTTATGCTCCTTTGGCCCTAGTTAGAGCCAGGAACATGCATAAAACTGAAAAAGTTTTAACTTTGCATTTTCAGTTTCGTATTTTTCTAACCTCAAGAGTTTGGGGTTCAGTTCCAATTCTAAATTAACTTTTTGTATCTTATTTTATCTGAAACAGTTCAGCTTATTTATAAAACTGATTTGAAACATATGAATATCAAATAGTCAGTATTGAAAATCTCATAAGAAATTAGTTTATTAACTGCTTCTCAAAGTATTAGATAGCCACAGTGGCATTTATTATTAAAATTGTGCAGATATATAAAAGATATATTTATAAGATATATAAAAATATTAATGCAAGATTCATCAATCCATTTGCACAAGAAGTGTTCCGCTTACCGTCAAGATCCCTCTTTAGTTGTTCTAAATGTACTTTCAGATTAATAGCAAACTTACCCGTGGCATTTCTTAGCTATGTGCAAAAGTTACAAGGAAGTCACCAGGAAGCATCAAGATAAGTTCTACAGCTAAATTGGTCCTCCTCAGCTTCAACATCTTTCCAATTCTATCAGCAGTACAGGATTCCTGCCCACCCCCCCCACCCCCCCCGGCACACCTTTCTTTTATGTTAATTTTGGACTTTCATATTTTCTTCTTTTTGTCTCTGACCCTGCAAACCCACACGTATAACCTTAAGCACATAAGTAGCTCCAGTAAAGTCAATAGAAGTTTTGCTTAATAGTATTTACCAGGCCTGCCGATGGGGGGAGGGCAAAGGGGGCAATTGTCCAGGGACCGAAGCTGCTGTGGTAGTAGCAGTGGCAGCCGGGAGCCCGACATAGGGTTTCCAGGCATCCAGTTTTTGATCGGAATGCTGGGTCGAAAAGGGAGACTAGTGGCTCTGATTGACACTGTTAAAAGTCCAGTCAGCAGTGGGGGATGAGGAGGGGGCCTGCAGTAGCTCTCTCTGTGGAGCTCAGGGGCGGTGAGAGCCCCAGCAGGCAAGGGGTGGATCCCAGCAGAGGTGCTGGGAAAGGCATTCGGCTGCAGGCTGGGGCCGACAGGGTTCACCCTGGGCAGCAGCCTCTGCAGTGGCCGGAGGCTCCCTGTGGAGTGGGCATTGTGGCCTTCAGGAAGTGCCTTCAGCCCCCTCCCTACCCAGCCCACTGTTCCCTGGACAGCAGGAGCAGAGAGAGGAGCTGGCCCAGCTTCCCAGGGGCTGCTTGCAGCTGGCGGCAGCGAGGGGGCCAAGGCAAGCTACTGCTGCCTGCTCCAGGCCCCATAGCCTGCTCCCTGGGGCTGCTGCACTGGGCTCCCCTTGTGACCTTGCGGCCAGCAGGTAAGGGACTGTGGGCTAGACAGTCTCCTCCTGGGAATGAATGGGCTGTGTGGAAGCATGAGGCTAAAGTTGGGCTGCTCTCTCCGGGAATGTGTCTAGGCAGAGTTGGGCAGCTGCTGGGCGCAGAGGCCCCAGACAGCGGCTGGGCTGGGAGGGAGGAAGGGGGTGGATGAAAGCAAGTGGCTGGTATGGAGGGGGGTCACTGAAAATGGCAGGGGGGGGAGGAGGAGGGAGCCTGCAGCAGCACTCTCTCTAGAGCTGTGTGATGCGGACTATGCTGGGGGAGCAGAGAGCCAGGGGCAGCAGTGGGGCGTGTGGGTCACTTGCAGGGAATTCTTCCCCCTCCCTCTCCACTGGCATTCCAGAGAACAGGAAAAAAAAATTGTCCTCGGTGCGCTGGCAGAGCCACGTGTCTAGGATTCATGGCAGATAGAGCAGCCTCTGAGGCCTGGGAAATGCCAGGGCAGCACTGGTGCAGCTGCTATTTAAGAGGCCACCAGACATCAGAACCTCTCAGAGCCCCTGCAAACTGAACTAGCCAGAGCCACCCAGAGCCCACGCTCCAACCCCCTCCCCCAGCTCAGAGCCCCTCACACACCCAAACTCCCTCTCGGAGCCTGCACCTGCACCCCTCCTGCACCCAAACTCCTTCCTGGAGTCTGCACTCCCACACACACTGCGAACCCCTTGGCCTTAGGCCAGAGCCCCCTCATGCAGCCGAAGCCCCTCATCCCCAGCCCCACACCAAAGAGCACACCCACCGTCAGAGCCCTCACCTCGTCCCATATCATTGTATTGATAGAGCAACATGACATCTTAGCTATATAATCAAGGAACATTAAAACTGCTTTACTTAATATAGCTGTGTGGAAGGTGGAAGTTCTATTTCAATGAAGGATTTAGAGATTTCAGAATTTGTTTTTGTGCTAAATTAGAACCAATCTTGAGTATGAAGCATGGCACAAAGGGATTGCTGTAGCAGGTCACATTAGTGATCCATGTAGCCCGGTATCGTGTCAACAAAAGTGATCAATACCAGAACTTTCCTCTGAAGCATCAAGGAATCTCTCAGTAAGATTTTGTAATGACCATCCCATAAGGAAAAGTGACTTCCTTACCTCTTTAGATAGAATGTGGTTTATGCCCTGAAGCATGAAGATATGTATGAACATTTTAAATCCTTAATCTTGTGATTGTCGATGTTCTCACTATCCATATAAATGTCCAATCCTTATTTGAATAGGGTAAATGATAGTGTCCCAGCTTCACACATTGAGTAGCTGACATTATAAAACAGTTTTATATTAGAAAGACAAGCAAGTTTTGTTCTAAATGTATTACTAATATTTTACATTTATGTAAATAGAATTAATTTAACGAAGATACGAAACAATTGTCAAATAGCAACGGTCAAATATTCACACTTCAGTGTTTGTAGAATTGGGGCATATACAGTCATACCTTTTTAAATAAATAGTTTGGATTAGAATTTTTAACTGTTTCAATCCTAAAGTTCAAATCAAATTCCATGACCCAAACTCAGCACACTTTGGCTAATATAAACTTTGATCTTTATTTTTGAATTTCCTTTATTTTGTAGGTTTTATATTAGAGTTTGGGGAATAAAGTAAAGAAAGTTGTGAATAGTTCTTCATCCAAAACTCAAAAGTAAAAAATTTGTCAAATGTATTACTCAATGAATACTGAAAAAGTGTTGTCAAGGGTGGGGGAGGGAGAAACACTGTCAAATAATTTAAGGGACAAAAATGCCACTACTGGTTCTATAAAATGCTTAGAAAATATTTGACCAGGTCTAGTTTACGTGCTGGAACTTGAGAGGAATGTTAATAAAGACCTAATCTTGCAAACCTTCTGAATCCAAGTAACTTTACTCATTTGAACAGTCTTATTGAAGTCAAGAAAACTACTTGTGCAATTCAAGTTGCAATATATTACAAATAAGTAAAATCAGGACTAAAAGTTATTGTATTAGATTACCACCAAAGGCACCTCAAAAAGGTGTGTACATATCTTATTTGCCTTACTCAATACCCTACTAACTCAGAAAGGTCCAGTTCTCCCTTTGGATGCGCATACATGCCTTCCATTAAATATTAATAGAAGTACCACACTTTCACTTGCAGGAAAAATTGGACCCCTAATATGAAACAACAATGAACACATACATATAAGCAAATTCCAAATGTGTTTGTGATGCTTAAACATGTTTCTAGCTTATCTGTTTTCAGATATAGCATGCATATTACAAAATGAAGATTTAATTTATTCTGGATGATAGGATTGTGCCCATATACTGAAAATACAATAGCTGAAGCACATCATTTCACTGGTTTTTGTCATATTGTACACATTGAACATTTCATGACAAAAGATAAAGATCATCTATGCACACCAAGACAGTAACTTACATTAAGGGTTCATACTTCAAGTAGTGTAATTATATACAAAATGTCTCTACGTTCAGGTTACCTCTAGCAAGATTTTTGTCTGAAACTTCATTTTGATTCCTCCCTTCTCCCTTCCACCCCTCACCAAAAAGTATATATGGCTCCTTTATACTCAATGATCTCAAAACTGCTGAGAAAATAGGTTTAGGGTTTTTGTACAGTATTGTGCAGGATTAAGTAGAGGAGAGGATAAAGTAGAGTCAAACAGACATTGATAGTGTATTACTGCAAAGTATGCTATAAACATATAAGAAGAATTTGTCCCCACTCTGAAAAGTTTACAAGGGTAGTGGGAAGGAGAGACCACAGATGGCATGTCTTGCTAGTTTCTCTCTCTCTTAGTATGTTTATATTTTTGTTTTATTTACACCATAAAATAGCTTTAGTGTTTTGCTGGTGAGGGCACTCTGTGGGGCCGATGAGGAGAGAGGAGAAGGAACTGAGGGAATAAAACAGGAGAATGGGTGAAAAGAGGAGGGGAGAGAAGAGAGGTGAGCAAGAACCAGTCTGATTCAAGGAGAGTGAGGTTTGGTAGCTGAAATGTTGCAATGATAGGAGAGATGATAGGTGAAAATGAAACAGCATTTAATACCAACAGAACAAAAAAGAAAAAGATATCCAGGGTAAAATCCTGACCACATTAAAATCAATGGAAAAATTCCTATTAACTTCAGTGGGGCTAAGATTTTACCTGTAGAGTCCATGTTCAGAGTTGAATGAATATAACATTGTCTGTCTGTGAAGGTCCATCTGGGCCCAGTGCCAGAGGTGGGTACGTTTGAGTTTGAGAGTGGGAACACTGCTGACCCTCTAACTCTGGGCAGGTCCCTCTAACTCTGAGAGCTTTCAATTAAAAGTTGATCAGTTTTACTTTAAAAGGGTACTATATTTAGGCAGAAAGCTAACCAAATATTAAATTGGCCATTCTAGAGCTAGAACAGATCTGGACTAGCTAACATGAGGAGGAAAGTGCTTGTTTTGAAAAGCTAAGATTGTTGTCAAACTGCTGACTCCAACAGCTTCGAAAATTCCCACAACTCTAAAAAAAATGTGCTGCAGTCCATCAATTACAAATGTTTAGGTTTATTAGGTACTATTTTAAGGACAACTAAGGCATACTAGCATTTCCCATAGCACCATTTTACAGACCTATAGACAGACTACATTTACTGAAGTAGGGACTAGAGCAAGTCAAGAAAAGTATACAGAACACGGTATTAACAGTTTGAAGTAGCTAACTTACCGGATTATGGCAATAGACAGCATTAAAGAATGCTATTGTATAGCTAACGATAAGAGCACAGAACTGGGAGTCAAGAACTTCTGATGCCTGATCATAGCATTGCTGAATAGTCCTTATCTGATGCCATTTGGAATTAGTAGAAGGAATCTGTGATGTTGTGCAGTCTATATGGTATTATAAAAATATGGTAATAAGCGAATATAATGTAACTGGATATGCTTCATGCAAAAGGTCACTTGTAAGGTATCATTACAAAGCTTATAATCTACTGAGTATGTTCATCCTATTTATATAAATGTACCATTCTTGTACCTGGGACTAGAAATATAAAATATAACTCTGAGGGCCTATTGTAATTATGCAAAATGTGGGCCATTAATGGCAGTCCATCAACCAGACAATTGACTGGGGCTCTGTTTGCAGGCAAACCTTCCTGTGAGTCAGGCTGGGAGGAATGAAGGCTTGGGGTCTTACAGTGACATGTGATCATGTCACATGAACTGGAATCCATCTTTAACCTGGTGCTTTTCTAGTGAAGAGGGGTGGAAACCCAGAGAGAGACAAAGGAATCCCACCGTATACAAAAGATATATAAAGGGGTAGAAGGGAACAAAGAGGAAGAGCCAGCATGAAGAATCCCCTAGCTATCACCTGAGCTGGAACAAGAGCTGTACCAGGGGAAAGAATTGTGCCCAGGCCTGGAAGGTGTCCAGTCTGAGGAAAAAAGCTTACTGAAGCATCTCTGAGGGTGAGATTATCTGTATTCAGTTTGATTAGACATAGATTTGCACATTTTATTTTATTTTGCTTTGTGACTTTCTTTGTTCTGTCTGTTACTACTTGGAAACACTTAAATCCTGCTTTCTGTATTTAATAAAATTACTTTTTAATTAACTCAGAGTATGTATTAATACCTGGGGGAGCAAACAACTGTGCATCTCTCTCTCTCTCTCTCTCTATCAGTGTTATAGAGGGTGAATAATTTATGAGTTTACCCTGCATAAGATTTATACAGGGTAACACAGATTTATGTGGGTTTAGACTCCATTGGGAGTTGTGTGTTAAAGACAAGCACACTTCTGTGAACTGTTTTCAGGTAAACCTGCAGTTTTGGGGCAAGTAAGTCAGACCCTCGGTCTTTGATGGAGCAGACGTCAGTGTCTGGATCAGCAAGACTGGGTGCTGGAGTCCTGAGCTGGCAGGGAAAACAGGAGCAGAGGCAGTCCTGGCATATCAGCTGGCAGCTCCCAGGGGGGTTTCTGTGATTGAACCCGTCACAGACTCTCAACAGACTTCAAAGAGAACTGGATCAGGCCCTTTACATGCTACTCCCCTAGACTTCAGTGCAATTCCACTAGAAGGTGCATGTATGCAGTGGGCTCCTTAATTATGATATGGTTTAACAGCAAGCAATGCAAAAAAAGGGAGAAATACTCATTTATTTGCTGGACATTTCTGGGCAAATCAAAACCGTACAATTAATCCTCCTATATAACCATTACTTAATATCAGCCACTACATAGAGATTTTAAAAGTTGTTGTCCAAAATTTTTCTTCTATCAAGAGGTATTTGTTGCAAAAATGGAACTTTAATCATATACCAGAAATTCAGGATTCAGACTGAGCTGAAGTGGCAGTTTGGTGATGATATTGATTGGATCACATTGAATGTGCCCAAATTATTATATTATATAATTGAAAATGTGCATCTTAACTATATGCCAAACATTCTTTCTAAAGTTGTATTACTCATTTATTCAAATATTCACTAATAACTTTTATATATCTTTCATAAATTGTGACCAACTGCATGTTATCTCCTCCTCCCCATCAAGGCAGCCAGGGCATTATAAAGCAGTGAGCAAGCGACCAGGGAGCTTTGCAAACAAGGAGTTTTGCAAGGGAGTTTGGAAGGGGAGTGGGAAGAGGGCAATGTTCACTTGCAATTCTTTTAAACCTGTAAACTAAACTATATTCAAAACTTTTTGATTTAAGCAAAGCCTTTTCATTAATGTAGGTAGCTTTAGGAGAGAATGCAGACAGAAGCCCAGCAACAGAGTGGGGGCTATCCAGTTTATTGCACTGAATGCAGCATGTATGATTACCTGCCCTGTTGCTGGGTGGTGTATGTGCACATCCGTTGCAAGGAATTCCTGGCCCTCCGAGACTATGTTCGGGCTTTGAAGGCCAGGGTGGCAGAACTGGAGGAGCTAAGGGACGCAGAGAGTTATGCTGATGAGGCTTTCTGGGACACTGGAGATTTGTCCCACCTCCTGTCAGAGAGGCCCTGTGGCGTTGAGGAGGATGAAAGCCCCAGGGAAGTAGAGCAATTAACGGGAACAGAGGGAAACCTTCCCATAGTTAGGACCCTCCTTCCAGATGGTGTTGGGGTACCCTCTCGCACTGAGGTTACCTCTCTGGGGGAGGGAACTCCAGTCACTAGGAAAAGGCAGCTGGGTTTGTGATGACCGGGAGAACCATATGGTGACTTGCCTTCCTGGTGCGAAGGCATCTAGACAGACTTATGTGTAGTGCTGGGGAGGAGCCAGTGGTTGTGGTACATGTAGGTACCAATGACATAGGGAAGGGTAGGAGAGACTTCCTGGAGGCCAAATTTAGGCTGCTAGGGAAGAGACTGAAATCCGGGACATCTATGGTGGCATTGTCAGAAATGCTTCCAGTTCATGTGCAGGGCCAGGTAGAGCTTCAGAGTCTCACTGTGTGGATGAGACAATGGTGTAGTTTTTAAACTAAGAGATGGGGGAAAGCTGACTGCAATGGAGGAGCACATGGATAGGACAGAGACTTCTCTTAGAAGCGAGCCTATCGATAGAGATTCTCTAGGTTTAGTCAGGAGGAGAGGATGGAACAGGATAAAGTAGGGGCCATATCAGACGAGAAACATTCACATAAAAAAGAATCCAACACATCAGAAAAAGGCAGACAAACAGTGAAAATTTTTTAAAGTGCTTCTACACAAAAGCTAGACGTCTAAATAATAAGATGAGTGAACTAGAGTGCCTTGTGTTAAAGGAGGATATTGATATAATAAGCATCACTGAAACCTGGTGGAGCGAGGACAATCAAATGGACACAATCATTCTGGGGTACAAAATATATCGGAAGGACAGAACAGATAGTGCACCAGGATGTGGAGGAGTGGCACTATATGTGAAAGAATTGTAGAAGCAAATGAAGTAAAAATCTTAAGTGAATCCACATGTTCCATAGAATCTCTATGGATTGTAATTTCATGCTCTAATAAGAATATAACGTTAGGGATCTATTATTGACCACCTGACCAGGACAGTGATGTGATGATGAAATGCTAAGGGAAATTAGAGAGGCTATCAAAATAAAGAACTCAATAATAGTGGAGGATTTCAATTATCCCCATTTTGACTGGGAACATGTCACCTCAGGACAAAATGCAGAGACAAAAATTTCTCGATACCTTAAATTACTGCTTCTTGGAGCAGCTGGTACAGGAACCCACAAGGGGAGAGGGAATTCTCGATTTAGTCCTGAGTGGAGCACAGGAGCTGGTCCAAGAGGTAACTATAACAAGACCTCTTGAAAATAGTGACCATAATATAATAACTTAACATTCCTGTGATGGGAAGAATACCTCAACAGCCCAATACTGACATTTAACTTCAGAAAGGGGAACTATGCAAAAATGAGGTTAGTTAAACAGAAATTAAAAGGAACAGTGAGTAGAGTGAAATCCCTGCAAGCTGCATGGACATTTTTCAAAAGACACCATAATAGAGGCCCAACTTAAATGTATACCCCAAATGAAAAAAAAAACACAGTAAAAGGAACTTAAAAAAGAGCTATGGTGCACAAGCATGTAAAAGAAGCGGTGGGACAGAAAAAGGTATCTTTAAAAAGTGGAAGTCAAATCCTAGTGAAGTAAATAGAAAGGAGCAAACACACTGCCAAATTAAGTGTAAAAATGTAATAAGAAAAGCCAAAAAGGAGTTTGAAGAACAGCTAGCCAAAAACTCCAAAGGTAATAGCAAAATGTTTTTAAAGTACATCAGAAGCAGGAAGCCTGCTAAACAACCAGTGGGGCTCCTGGATGATCGATACACAAAAGGAGCACTTAAAGACGATAAAGTCATTGCAGAGAAACTAAATGAATTCTTTGCTTCAGTCTTTATGGCTGAGGATGTTAGGGAGATTCCCAAACCTGAGCTGGCTTTTGTAGGTGACAAATCTGTGGAATTGTCACAGATTGAGGTGTCACTAGAGGACAGTTTGGAATTAATTGGATTTACTGTTAAGTTTAAGTCACCAGGACCAGATGGCATTCACACAAGAGTTCTGAAAGAACTCAAATGTGAAATTGCGGAACTACTAACTATGGTTTGTAACCTGTCCTTTAAATCAGCTTCTGTATCCAGTGACTGGAAGATAGCTAATGTAACACCAATATTCAAAAAGGGCTCTAGAGGTCTAACATCAGTGCCGGGCAAAAATAGTTGAAATAATTGTAAAGAATAAAATTGTCAGACACATAGAAGAACATAAATTTTGGGCAAAAGTCAACATGGTTTCTGTAAAGGGAAATCGTGTCTTACTAATCTTTTAGAGTTCTTTGAAGGGGTCAAACATGTGGACAAGGGGGATCCAGTGGATATAGTGTACTTTGATTTCCAGAAAGCCTTTGACAAGGCCCCTCACCAAAGGCTCTTACATAAACTAAGTTGTCATGGGATAAGAGGGAAGATCCTTTCATGGACTGAGAACTGGTTAAAAGACAGGGAACAAAGGGTAGGAATAAATGGTAAATTCTCAGAATGGAGAGGGGTAACTAGTAGTGTTCCCCAAGGGTCAGTCCTAGGACCAATCCTATTCAACTTATTCATAAATTATCTGGAGAAAGGGGTAAAAAGTGAGGCGGCAAAGTTTGCAGAGAATACTAAACTGCTCAAGATAGTTAAGACCAAAGCAGACTGTGAAGAACTTCAAAAAGATCTCACAAAACAAAGTGATTGGGCAACAAAATGACAAATGAAATTTAATGTGGATAAATGCAAAGTAATGCACTTTGGAAAAAATAACCCCAACTATACATACAATATGATGGGGGCTAATATAGCTACAGCTAATCAGGAAAAAGATCTTGGATTCATCGTGGATAGTTCTCTGAAGATGTCCACGCAGTGTGCAAAGGCGGTCAAAAAAACAAACAGGATGTTACGAATCATTAAAAAGGGGATAGAGAATAAGAAGGAGAATATCTTATTTCCCTTATATAAATCCATGGTACGCCCACATCTTGAATATTGCGTACAGATATGGTCTCCTCATCACAAAAAAGATATACCGGCATTAGAAAAGGTTCAGAAAAGGGCAACTAAAATTATTAGGGGTTTGGAATGGGTTCCATAAGAAGAGAGATTAAAGAGGCTAGGACTTTTCAGCTTGGAAAAGAGGAGACTAAGGGGGGATATGATAGAGGTATATAAAATCATGAGTGATGTGGAGAAAATGAATAAGGAAAAGTTATGTACTTGTTCCCATAATATAAGAACTAGGGGTCACCAAATGAAATTAATGGGCAGCAGGTTTAAAACAAATACAGGAAAGTTCTTCTTCGCGCAGCGCACAATCAACTTGTGGAACTCCTTACCTGAGCAAGTTGTGAAGGCTAGGACTATAATAGTGTTTAAAAGAGAACTGGATACATTCATGGAGGTTAAGTCCATTAATGGCTATTAGTCAGGATGGGTAAGGAATGGTGTCCCTAGCCTCTGTTTGTCAGAGGGTGGAGATGGATGGCAGAAGAGAGATCACTTCATCATTACCTGTTTGGTTCATTCCCTCTGGGGCACCTGGCATTGGCCACTGACAGTAGACAGGATACTGGGCTGGATGGACCTTTGGTCTGACCCAGTACAGCCAGCCATTTTTATATTATGTTGCATGTAGCTTTAAATTTTATATGTGTGTGTGTGTTGCTATTTGTTATGTTCTCCAGGTACACTTCTGTGCGTAAAAATAAAGATAAAGATTTAAGGAAGCAGATTCACTACTATTTTCCAACAGGAACTCGGCACCTGTCATTTGCACCTTTGAAAATCTCCCTGTAGGCCTGATTCTCATTTACACTAAGTCCCATTTACACTATTCTGACCCTGTAGAGTCCATCCAGTTGCATCGACATTCACTTTAAGTCTACTCTTCACTGTCACAACAGTGTAAATTGGTCTTAGATTAAATGAGGATCCAGCCCACTAAGTCTTAAGTATAGCAACACCTGGGACGTTTCTAAAACAGACATTGTATTAAAAGGCCTGATACTCCATTTTTGTAAACATTGGCCAGTCTTCTCCTAATGCTGTCTTAACTAGTCTGATATTTTTCTATTCTATAAATCCAATCATTTGATTTTACACTAACAAAATAAACTTTTAAAAGATAAGACTATTTCCTTTTGGGTACTGCGAAATCTCCAGAGGTCACCATCTGTCTTTTTTAATAGTCCTTAAGAGTATGTACTGTAATTCATATCAGGCTTTCTTGGGGTTCTGATTTTCAAAGGGGACAGTATGGTTACATTTCAAGCAGCTTGGTAAGAGTTCCAAAGTCATTAATGTGGAAGTTAAATGAGCATTAATTGTCTTATAGCCATTATTTATAAACAGCAGGTTGTTTGGTGCCTTTCCCTCCAGAATAATTGCCGTTATAATGATTTTGTGATCCTTAAGGGAATAATAATTTCTCATTTACTAACTGAACCAAAGGAAAAAAAAAAACAAAAAAAAAAAAACCACCACCACCACAAAAACCCAGCACCCTTTGAAGGTTGTTTTTAAAGAAAGTTGCAGCTTAAAGCAATGAGATAGGAGTTGTACAGTAAAATCCAAAGGATATTTGAATGGGTTTGATTGGATTTTAATCATCATTTATACAGGTCTAGTGATCATGAAATTGTACATACACAACAACATTTTTAAAGTCTGTGAGCATATGTTGCAACAGTTACCTTGTTGGAATTCTTAAAAGCTCTCCCTATTAGTTCATCTCACATAATGTTCTAATAAAACAGTTATGTCACAGTTCCATGTCACATTTCTTTTAGGTCTGTTCTGCTTTACCAGTTTGCAACTCCCTGACAATAAAGTTGTTAGGCTGTAGTGTAACATCCCATATCAGCTAAGGAAATTGGTTTTGAGAGAGTTAGCCTGTGAACATACAGCAATTATATTCTCACTAACAATTTACCCGAGTCCTAGTGCGGAGTGAATGTAAATGAACTGAGTGGTGCTGGGTTATTCCAATTCATTCAACAAGACTTTTTCTTATCCCAGTTATCAGAAATGTCTAATACAATTTATCACTGACTGAGGCAAAACAAGGTGTCTCTTACTGCAAATTTTGTTCAATTCATCTACATAAATGTTTTGGCAAGACTTAGCAGGTCTATAAATGTTTCTGTGTCTTCAAAACACTTTACAAATCAATCTTTCTAGCACTCTGTCAAGATGGAAAGTATTTAATAGGGAGAGAGAGAAGCTGAGGCACAGACTCCGTGACCTACCAGTTAGTGGTATAAGAGCCTAGATAGAACAGGGAGTTCAAGATGAGACAGACAAATAATGGCTTTTTCAGTTCACTAGCATTTGTGAAAAAAAAATCATCAAAAATGTGTTGTGTGTCAAATGAAACATTTCATTTTGATTTAGAGCAATTTTTTTAAAGAAAACTTAAAGGGAATTTCAAATTGAAACTCACTTAGAATCAAAACATTTTTTAAGTGTCAGAACAAAATGTTTAATTTTTCAGGATTTCTTTTTGGCCAAAACAATTCACCAAAATCAACATGACTATGCAAAAAACATTCTGGTGTCGATGAATCTGCATTTTTTGCCAAAAAAGTTTCTATCGAAATTTCACCCAGCTCTATTCAAGACCACACAACAAGTCATTGGGAGATCTGTGACTATAATTTACAGTAGGTTGATCACCTGGTCTCCTTTTGGTTTGTATTTAATCCCTCTCATATGTCTCTTTTCTTCATTTCCCCAGGAGTTCCCTGGACATGCTACTCTGCCATTCAGTCTACACCCTTACTAAAGCCGATTCCTCACTCTGGCACTTCAAGCACAGAAGGGGGGGGGGGGGTGGCCCGCAAGGATTCTAAAAATTAATACTGGCCACTGCAGGCTTGTATTAAACTCCTAAGGTTACAGCTTTTTTCTGACCTTGGGTGGGTAGATTCTGCCATCACCCAAGTGCAAAAAACCCCTTTTGGAACCCAGGAAGGCACATTTGGGAATTCCTTCCTATGGGATACCCTCAAACCCTTTCACCTCTCCTCCGGGGAAGAGCTGAGAAAGAAAAAGGAAATCAGCTGTTGCCACCAGATAATTAAACATGTGCACAAACTCTTAGGAACACAAAAATCCAATACCATTCTTTAAAAAGGTAAATTTTATTAAAAACAAAAAGAAAGAAAATACATCTGGAACTTAGGCTTTTTGCTAGGTTTTAAAAAAAACCAATTACGAGGATTAAGCATCAAGATAGCTTCTTCAAGTTCATCTTAAAGGTTACAAGCAAAACAAAAGCACCTCGGGTTAGCACAGAGGAGTCCACAAGCCATAAAGAAATAAAAGAGAAACCTAATCACATCTTCCTTGACATTTCCTGATCTACTTACATATCTGGGGTTTCAAATGAGTAGTTTCTATGTATGATCTGATGATTTTCCACACCTGACCCAAAGCTTTTTACAGCACAGTTCAAGCCCTGTCTCTGCTCCGTTCCCTCTCCCCGGAGAACAGACAGACAAAGGAGAAGTTTTCCCCTCAATTTTAAAAAGTTCTAGTCTTCCCATTGGATCTTTTGGTCAGGTGCCCACAGCCTTGTGTAGTAGAGCGCTGCCGGGGTTCGACCCTCCTTGAGGGGGAAGGGGAGCCACACCGGCTCACCTCACTCCTTCTGCCTCGGGCCCGTCCCTTGCTGCAGGGTTAAGCACGAGAGAATAGTATATAAGTACGCCCCGGCCCTTGGGCGGGGCGGGGCAACACACACAGTCTATGCTCAGGCCTTTCAACAGGGGCTGAGCAACAAGGTAGCTGAAACGGCCTCCTCAGGCCAGGGGAGGGAGAGTCTGCCATCCTTGGAGGGGTGGCAGGGGGATCGCAGGCCCTCCCACTCCACTGCGTTCCAGCCCGGGGCCCTAGCAGCTGTTTACGCTGCTGATGGTCAGTGGGGAATCCTGACCGAAACACACTGCCATTGGGTCAGGCGAGCCTGCAGCCTGACTGGGGTCGGCTGCCCCCGGACCACTTCCAACCTCCCCCTCACTGGGTACCTGCCCTCTGCCAGCGTCGTCCGGGCTGTCCCAGACCATGGGTTCCTCAGGGTGTCCGGTGTCAAGAGGTCCAATCCACTCCTCGGGGTACCGGGCGTCGGGAGGTCCGATCCACTCCTTGGGGTACAGGGCGTCGGGAGGTCCAGGCAGCTCCTCCACAGGCCGAGCATCGGACTGCTCACTTGGCTCCTCTGAGTGCTGGCCCCAGGGGAGGTCAGGCCAGTACCCCTCCAGGTACCTGGCACGGGGTAGGCCAGGCCCAGCGGGAGCTCGGACCCTAGCATCTGCTCTCTCTGGCCGCCTCCCTCTAACTGAGTCCTGGGGCCGGGCTTTTGTACTTCCTGTCCTGCCCCTTGACTTCCGGGGGGTGGGGACAGGCAGCAGTGGCCTCCGCCCATGGCCACACCTTCTCTGGCCTATGTCCCTCAGGAGCGCGGGGGAGTGGGGCCCCCTCGCTACACCTTCCTTTTACCTTTTTGGACTTTTTAACCCTTTACAGGTAAAGCAAGTAGAGAATAGCTACTAACAGGGGTTTTATAGCAAACTGGCTGGATAGGTATCCATAAAAAGGAGCTTCTCCCCTACCCACTTTCATTTATCACATCCCATGTAAGTATTTTCTGAATACATTGTTCTTCCCTTCCACATACTGCCTGGTTCCCCTTTCGATATTTTTTTCCTATTGATGGGTCCTGCAGTTCACAAACAGATCTCATGCAGGCCATGCTTCCTCTCATCTTCCTCTTATGTAGCAGTGACCTCCAAGGAAGGCAGATGACTAGTTCCACCTCACCTCCAGCTGCTTTTACAAGTGGAAGAGCAAGTAAAGTTGCTGTGTGCTGCAAATGGCTTCCTAAGTTTACTTCTTTACAGAGAGCTCTTAGAGGCATCAATGTTCCCCTTCTCAATTAAAGCTATGTAAACACTCAGAAAAAAACCAGAGCAGAGCGTTACAGTCTATATTCTGCCACTTCCCTGCAGGCCGCACTTAAAGATTTACTCTTCTTGCATTAACTATTAAAATTCCTTTTTGTGGTGCCCAAGAAAGTTTTCAAAATACTCCTGCCAAGTTTCTTGCTCATTCTAAATTCACATGTCAAACTTTCCAAACCTGAAGAAGTTAGACTCCAAAAATCTATATTTAGACACCTGTAAGGCAGGTCTCTCTTTCAAGGTACTGAGCAACCTCAAGTCCCATCAAAATCAACAGGAGCCGCAGGTGCTTCAAAGGCATCGGTTTAGATCTACTTAGTTGTCCAAGTATGAATTTTGGAACCTAAGTTCAGCCACCAGGAGAGGTAGGGCTGGGGATGTTGTCAGCCTGAGGGTCAGATACTGATTCCTTTACTCATACTGACTTGTACCTTACTGCACAAAATTGGTCTTGGTAACTTTGAATACCACCTACTTCAGGGGAGTCCCACTGTAGCCATCTAAGCTGGGACAGAACAGATCAGCCTTATAAAAGGGGCTGTCTCCTTGGGTTTTTAATCATGATTTTAGACTCTTTTATTCAGGATAGACATCCTGGGTTTTGATGTTCTAATTTTAAATCAGGTCTGCATTATACATAGTGTGACAAAGTTCCTCCTCTGCCTTGGTGGGTCCTGCGCTTATTGGCGGATTTGCTCACCTCAGTGATCTTCCCCTCTTGTGGAACCCACAGTCTGGGTCAGCTCCTCCTGTGTCTGATCAGGAGTTGGGAGGTTTGGGGGGGCGGGGACCCAGACCCACCCTCTACTCCAGGTTCCAGCCCAGGGCCCTGTGGATCATAGCTGTCTATAGTGCCTCCTGTAACAGCTGCATGACAGCTACAACTCCCTGGGCTACTTCCCCATGGCCTCCTCCAAACACCTTTATCCTCACCATAGGACCTTCCTTCTGGTGTCTGATGATGCTTGTCCTCCTCAATCCTCCAGCAGTACACTCTCTCACTTTCAGCTCCTTGCCCTCTTGCTCCTAGCTCCTCACACACGCTCCTTCTCCTCTAGCTCCTCTCTACCTGACTGCAGTGAGCTCCTTTTCAAACCCAGGTGCCCTGATTAGCCTGCCTTGATTGGCTGCAGGTGTTCTAATTAAAGTAGCTATCTCCACTGACTTCTAGAAAGATCTTAATTGGCCTCAGGTGCCTTGATTAACCTGGAGCAACTGCCATTTGGTTACCAGGGTCCTAGGGATTTGTTTAGCCTGGGGCTAACATACCTGTTTCTCAGTACTTTACTGTAGCCATCTGGCCTTGCCCCATCACAACAGTTAATGATATAGAACTTGGTGTTGCCTTCTACAGACACTGGCAAAATTTATTTTTGATTAAGGACTACAAACCACATTGAGAGCCGAAGAAGGGAGAGATGACATGCAAGAGCAAATTAATATTAGAAAGTACAGCAGTTCCTATTTCTTAGATCTCCCATT